>NC_059280.1:1006237-1011237 GCF_017591435.1 Portunus trituberculatus | reverse complement strand
CTCTCTCTCTCTCTCTCTCTCTCTCTCCGCCCCCAGAAATGCTGGACGCGCCAAGCAAAGGAAATGAGACCGAGGCATTTGGCAAGGCGAGGCGTCTCTACCACAGCTGTATGAACACGAGTAAGTCTCACCTTTTTGACTATTACTACTTAACTATCCGTACTATCGCCCTCTTACTTTCAGGCAAGGGAGAGGAATAGTGTGGCTACCTGGTCTGTAAGCCACGCCCCTCTCCCTCCTCTCACTTCCTCTCACTGGCTTGTTTTGTTAGGCAATCTTAAAATTTCTCTTCATTTTTTCTGGTAAATTTTGATTGTTTTCCTGTTTTCTGTTTTCTTGTGTTGTTTGTAAGGTTTGTCTCACTCTCACTGACTCTTTGACTCTCCCACACTCTCCCTGCATCCTCTCCCAGCCTCACCTCTCACTCACAACCACTGGGAGAGCGATAAAACACACACACACACACACAATCTAAAATTTTCTAAACACAAGTCTATTTTCTAGATAAAAACACTTCTTTACTCTCACTCGCTCTCCCTCACTCTCCCACACTCTCCCTACACCTTCTCCCTGACCTACACTACCCCCAACACACCTTAACACATCCTGAAACACCCCAAATCTACACCAAAACACACCCAAAAGTCAACCAAACTTCCCAAAATTAATGTTCCAACTCTCACTCGCTCTCTCTCACTCTCCCACACTCTCCCTGACCCAAACTGTCCCTAACACACCCTAACATACCCTGAACCACCCTAAAAACACACCCAAACACACCAAAACACCCCAAAAACACACCAAAACACCCAAAACACACCAAAACACACCAAAACACACAAAACACACAAAAACACACAAAACACACAAAACACAAACACACCAGACACCCAAACACACCCAAACACCCCAATCACACACCCAAACACCCCAATCACACACCAAAACACAAAACACCCAAAACATACCAAACACACCAAAACACACCAAAACACTTAAAACACCAAAACACCCAAACACCCCAAAACACCCCAAAAACACACCCAAACACACCAAAACACCCCAAAACACAACAAACACACCAAAACACCCCAAAACACCCCAAAAACACCCCAAAACACACCAAAACCCCACAAATTTCACGATCTAACTCTCCCTCGCTCTCCCTCGCTCTCCCAGGCTTCACGGTGCACGAGAAGGACACAGCTGACTCCCCGATCTTCACACTCCTGAGCCCTGAACACCTGGGGGCCTGGCCGCTGCTGAACCCTGAGAACTGGGATCCTAATTTGTTTAACCTTGAAGATCTCTTGGCTAAACTCGCTCTCTATCAAGTTCACACGTTCTTTGAGTTCTACATTACACCTGATGAGAAAAATTCATCTATGTATACTCTGCAGGTGTGTCCAGGTGTGGGGCAGGTGTGGGGCAGGTGTGGGCAGGTGTGCGGGGTGTGGTTTGGGGTGTAGAGTGGTTTAAATCATGTTTTTTAGGGGTTTTTTGGGTGCTGGTCGTGGTGGTGGTGGTGGTGGTGAAGGAGTAATTGTTGTTTGTTGTTGTTGATAATATGACTAATGTTTCTCTTCTCTCTCTCTCTCTCTCTCTCTCTCTCCCGCACACCCAAAACACACACACCCACCCACACGACTCACATTCTCTCTCACACACTCACACACACTCAAAACACACTCAAAACACACCCAAAACACACCAAAACACCCAAAAACACACCAAAAACACACCAAAAACACCACAAAAAACACTCAAAACACGCAAAACACACCCAAAACACCCAAAAAAACACCAAAACACACAAAACACCAAAACACCAAAACACCCAAAAAACAACACACAAAACACACAAAACACCCAAAAACACCAAAAACACACCAAAACACACCAAAACACACCAAAACACACCAAAACACATCAAAAACACACCCAAAACACCCCAAAAACACCCCAAAAACACACCCAAAACACCCCAAAACACACACACACACACACACACACACACACACAGTTTTACAAGGGCACCCCAGCGCTAGCGAGGAACTACTACTTAAATACGAGCAACGAGGAATATGTAGGGTACATCGAAGCTTATCGGGCGCTGCTGGAGGAGGCATCTTCGCTCCTGTCACACGAAGGAGCTCTCAATAATTCACATATTGATGAATTAATTGCCTTTGAGACTATGTTTGCTATGGTAAGCGGCGGGTGTTGGGGTGAGGAGGGGGTGAGGGGGTGTGGGTGTGAGGAGGGGGTGTGAGAGGGGAGTGTGAGAGTGTGTTTTTGTAGTAGTTGTAGTAGTAGTGTGTGTGTGTGTGTGTGTGTGTGTGAGAGAGAGAGAGAGAGAATCAAACTATTTAATTAATCTTTTCTTCCTTCCCTCCTCCTTCCTCCTCCTCCTCCTCCTCCTCCTCCTCCTCCTCCTCCTCCTCCTCCTCCTCTTTCTCATAACACCCTTTCTCTATTTCTTCCCTACCTCTCCTCCTCCTCCTCCTCCTCCCACTACTCCTTCTCTTCCTTATCTACCTCCTCCTCCTCCTCCTCCTCCTCCTCCTCCTCCTCCTCCCAGATTTCAGACAGCAGGGAGTGTGAGGGAGGAGGAGGAGGAGGAAATCTGACAGAGGAATTTGGGTTAGATGAAGATGCCTCTGAACGAATGACGGTCTTGGAACTAGGAGAGCTGGTGCCGGAGGTGGGTGGTGGTAGTAGTAGTAGTAGTAGTAGTAGTAGTAGTAGTAGTCGTCGTGGTAGTAGTAGTAGTAGTGATAATAATAATAATAACAAACAATAATTAAAATTTTACACTTTTAACCCCACTCCACTCAAACACCTCTCTCTCCCTTCCCTCCACACCCCTCACACCCCTCCACACCCCTCCACACACACCCCACACCCCTCCACACACACCCCACACCCCTCCACACCCCTCCACACCCCTCAGATCGCGTGGAGTCGGATGCTGCGCCACACACTGCAAGAATTTGACATAACACTGAATGTGGAGTCTCTCATCATAACTTTACACTGTTCCCGCTACGTCCCCGACCTTATCAAGCTGCTCAGAGACACGCCGAACAGGTGAGAGGCTGGGAGAGGCTGGGAGAGGTGGGAGAGGGAGTGAGAGAGCTGGGAGAGGAAGTGAGAGGCTGGGAGAGGCTGGGAGAGGGCTAGGAGAGAGGTGTTTAATAAAGAAAGTAGGATTTTTAGCTTTTTGAGTGTATGTATGTGTGTGTGTGTGTGTTTGTGGAGCTGTGAGAGTGTGGGAGAGGGAGTGAGAGGCGAGGAGAGGCTGGGAGAGGGAGTGAGAGGCTGGGAGAGGGAGTGAGAGGCTGGGAGAGGCTGGGAGAGGCTGAGAGAGGGAGTGAGAGAGCTGGGAGAGGCTGGGAGAGGGAGTGAGAGGCTGGGAGAGGGAGTGAGAGGGAGTGAGAGGCTGGGAGAGGGAGGAGAGGCTGGGAGAGGGAGTGAGAGGCTGGGAGAGGCTGGGAGAGGGAGTGAGAGGCTGGGAGAGGGAGTGAGAGGCTGGGAGAGGCTGGGAGAGGGAGTGAGAGGCTGGGAGAGGCTGGGAGAGGGAGTGAGAGGCTGGGAGAGGGAGTGAGAGGGAGTGAGAGGCTGGGAGAGGGAGTGAGAGGCTGGGAGAGGGAGTGAGAGGCTGGGAGAGGCTGGGAGAGGGAGTGAGAGGCTGGGAGAGGCTGGAAGAGGGAGTGAGAGGCTGGGAGAGGCTGGGAGAGCGTGAGAAAATTGTGTGTATGTCTGTGTGTGTGTGTGTGCTTATATTACTACTACTACTACTACTACTATTACTATTACAGGGTCATTCTGAACTATCTACTATGGCGGTTTGTGCTGCGATACATGCCCTACATCAGCAATTATTTCCAGCAACTGTGGCAGCAATTTAGGAACGAGGTAAGGGATCGAATGCTGTTAAAAGGGATCGAATGCTTTTAAAAGGGATTCGGTGCTGTTATGTGGGATTAGAAGGGTATTAAGGAGTTGGGAAGGGGCTGTTAAGGTGTTATTATAAGATCGAATGCTTTTTAGTGTGATCAGAAACTGTTAAGTGGGACTGGGTACTGTTATGTGGGATTTGAAGAGTGTTAAGGGTGTTTTAAAGGTGTTAAGGGATTGGTAAGGGATTGTTAAAGGATTGGATCTTGCTAAGTGGAATTGGATGCTTTTAATTGGGATTGGATGCTGTTAAAAGGGATTGGATCTTGTTGAAAGGGATTTGAAGGATGTTAAGGGTGTTTCGAAGGTGTTAAGGGTGTTTTGAAGGTGTTAAGGGTGTTTTGAAGGTGTTGAGGGTGTTATGAAATTATTAAGAGTGTTTTAAGAATGTTAAGAGTGAATTGATGTAGTTTAAGGGAGTTTTAAGGATTTTCTAACATCTGTCTTCTATATCTGCCTCCAAACCTGCCCACAATGTTACAACACCCAAAACACACCAAACACACCCAAACACACCCAAACACTCAAAACACACCTAAAACACACCAAAACACACCAAAACACACTAAACCAAAACACACAAAACACAAAACACTCAAAACACACCAAAACACACCAAAACACACCAAAACACACCCAAACACACCCAAACACTCAAAACACACCTAAAACACACCAAAACACACCAAAAACACACTAAACCAAAACACACAAAACACACCAAAACACTCAAAACACACCCAAACACACCAAAACACACCAAAACACACCCAAACACACCCAAACACTCAAAACACACACACACACCAAACACACAAAACACACAAAACACACCAAAACAAAACACACCAAAACACTCAAACACTCAAAACACACCCAAAACACCAAAACACACCAAAACACACCAAACACACCAAACACACCAAACACACAAAAACAAAAACACACCCAAAACACACCAAACACAAAACACACAAAACACCAAAACACACCAAAACACCCCAAAACACACACAAAACACACCCAAACACCCCAAAACA
>NC_059280.1:991237-1001237 GCF_017591435.1 Portunus trituberculatus | reverse complement strand
CTGTGGGGCCGCTGGGAGTGTGAGGGAGGGTAGCACCGTGGCGCCGCTGTCTGTCTTCGCGTAGCCAAAGTCGCCAAATGAACAAGCTCATTACTTGAAGGGAGTGGTATTGACACACAGACAGGCAGTACAACTTGTCCTGTACTTGTATTACTAGTGACAGTAATGATATACAAGTATGCATAGAGTAATGGCAATCCTGGCGGCTCCTCACTGCTGGAGACGCGCCCGCTAACTATTGTAGGTGACGCTGCCATTGGAAAGGTGTCAACCACACTACGGCTTGTTACATACTTACCTACGACAATGGGTAGTAGTAGTAGTAGTAGTAGTAGTAGTAGTAGTAGTAGTAGTAGTAGTAGTAATATGATGATGATTGTAGTACTAGTAGTAGTAGTAGTAGTAGTAGTAGTAGTAGTAGTAGTAATATGATGATGATAGTAGTAGTAGTAGTAGTAGTAGTAGTAGTAGTAGTAGTAGTATGATGATTGTGGTGGTGGTGGTGGTAGTAGTAGTAGTAGTAGTAGTAGTAGTAGTAGTTTTGAGTGATTTTTTTTTACTATATTTAGTGTGTTTAGTGTGTTTTGAGGATGTTTTGAATGAGAAATGAGTTTTGAGTGTGTTTAGTGTGTTTTAAGTGTGTTTTGAGTAAGACATGAGTGTTTTGAGTGTGTTTTGAGTGTGTTTAGTGTGTTTTGAGCGTGTTTTGAGTGAGAAATGAGTGTTTTGAGTGCGTTTTGAGTGGAAAAAGTGTGTTTTGACTCATTAAACCTCTAAAACACACACACACGCAAAAAAAAAAAAAACTTAACCAAAACTCTCCCTCTCTCTCTCTCTCTCTCTCTCTCCCACTCTCCCTCTCTCCCAGGTTGACGGCAATGAGACACTGGGAGACAACATCTGTGACAACGCTGGGGTCCTAAATGCCTGGCTGGCTTACACGAGGTGGCGGGAAAAGAATGGCGCGAACCTCACCTACCTGGTCTCAACTACACCATACCTCAGATTTTCTTCATTACCTTCGCGCAGGTGAGAGGGAGAGGGGTGAGTGTGGCATGGGGTGATAGAGGGAGAGTGCGTGCAGGTGTGTGCCAAAGGGGTGAGGGGTGAGAGCAGAGGGAGAGTAGTGAGAGGTGGCTAAAGTTAGTTGACAAAAATAGGGAGAAAGCGTTAATTTTTTATATCACCTTAGTTTTTCTTAATTATCTTAGGGCAGGTGAGAGGGAGAGGGGTGACAGTAACATGGGGTGATAGAGGGAGAGTGTGTGCAGGTGTGTGCCAAAGGGGTGAGGGGTGAGAGCAGAGGGAGAGGGATGAGAGGAGGTTAAACTTGACAAAGCTGAGGAGAAAGATAGGGATCATTATATATGTCATCTTAATTTTTCTTAATTATCTTAGGACAGGTGAGAGGGAGAGGGGTGAGTGTAGCATGGGGTGATAGAGGGAGAGTGCGTGCAGGTGTGTGCCGAAGGGGTGAGGGATGAGAACAGAGGGAGAGTAGTGAGAGGTGGCTAAAGTTAGTTGACAAAAATAGGGAGAAAGCGTTAATTTTTTTATATCACCTTAGTTTTTCTTAATTATCTTAGGGCATGTGAGAGGGAGAGGGGTGAGAGTAACATGGGGTGATAGAGGAAGAGTGTGTGCAGGTATGTGCCAAAGGGGTGAGGGGTGAGAGCTGAGGGAGAGGAGTGAGAGGAGGTTAAACTTGAGGGATGGAAACGAGAGATACACTGATAACATTACTATTTTTCTTTCCATTATTGTTGTCCAGAGAGAGAGAGAGAGAGAGAGAGAAAGAGAATCAGTGAGCTGGATGGCAAACATGTTAATCTGACTGTATAAGCCTCTCTCTCTCTCTCTCTCTCTCTCTCTCTCACTTTTACTGACCCCTCTCCCCATAAACACACTTCATTCTTCCCAAACACACTAAAACACACCAAAACACACCAAAAACACACCCAAAACACACCAACACACACCAAAACACCCCAACACACACCAAAACACCCCAGAACACACCAAAACACACCAAAAACACACTAAAAAACACACCAAAACACACCAAAACACCAAAACACACACCAAAACACACCAAAAACACACCAAAACACACCAAAAACACCATAACACACCAAAAACACCAAAAAACACACTAAAACACACCAACACACGCAAAACACACCCAAAACACTCAAAACACACCAAAAACACACCAAAACACACCAAAAACACCCCAAAACACACCAAAACACTTACTCTCACTCTCCCACTCTCCTTCAGATCTGGTGTGAGGTGGTGAGCAAGGAGGGTTACGAGAAATACAGCAAGGATATGCATTCCCCAGGTATCTATCGCGCTAATGTTGTGGCTCAGAATTCAGATTTCTTTGCTAACACGTGGGGGTGTCCCGTGGGCTCCCCCATGAACCCCGAAAAGAAATGCCACTTGTGGGTGTAGTATGGGCGTGTATGTGGGTGTATGTGGGTGTGTGGAGGTAAAAATGTGTGTTTTGGGTGTGTTTTGAGGTAGAAAAGTGTGTTTTTTGGTGTGTTTGGGTGTGTTTATGGATGTTTTGGTGTGTTTTGAGTATATTTGGGTGTGTGGGTGTGGTGTGGGTGTGTATGTGGGTGTATGTTGGATAAAAATGTGTGTTTTGGGTGTGTTTTGAGGGAGAAAAGTGTGTTTTGGGTGATGTTTGGGTGTGTTTTGGGTATATTTGGGTGTGTGGGTGTGGTATGGGTGTGTGTGTGGGTGTATGTGGGTAAAAATGTGTGTTTTGTGTGTGTTTTGAGGGAGAAAAGTGTGTTTTGGGTGTGTTTATGGATGTTTTGGTGTGTTTTGGGTATATTTGGGTGTGTGGATGTATGGAGGTGAAAGGATGTGTTGTAGGGTGTTTGTATGTGTTTTGGGTGTGTTTTGAGTGTGTTTGGGTGTGTTTAAGCGTTTTTTTTAATGCGTTTGTGAATTTGAGTGCGTTTGGGTGTGTTTTGAGTGAGTGTGTGTGTGTGTGCGTTTGAGTGCGTGCGTGCGTTACGAAAGAAGACAATCAAACAGGTATACGAATGAAATTAATGAATTGGCCCCAAAAAACATACCCACAAGTGTCATGGCGGCCACTACAACACACACGTGGCGGTGTTGCTCCGTGCCCTGCAGCCTGGACCACGTGTAAAAGCCAGGAGCGACTTGAATGCATAACCTCCCCCGTCTGTGTCTTGAGGGGCACTGATAGGGTAATGGGTTCTCCGGAAGGATGTTGAGTATTCTGAGATTTCAACGGGGTTACATTTTATTGAAGGTTTTATTTACTTTTTTTTATTTTCTTTGTTTTTTTCGTTTTTGTGGTTTAAAGTGTAAAAGTATTTGATTTATTTCATTTTAATATTTTTTTAAAGTTATTTTGTCTGTTTTTTTATAAAGAAATATATTTTTTTTCATATTTTTTCTAATTTCTTTTAATTTCTTCATATTTTCATTTACTAAAAGCAAAAAATATTAATTCTCCATTACAAAACACAATAACTTTAATTTCTACTCACTTTTTTTGCATTAAATATTCAGAAAAACGAGTAAAATAATATAATTTGCTAATTTTGAAAGGAACGACTGCGCAGAAATGAAAGTGAAGATGCGCGCCATATTTGAATCCAGGAAATTGTAAGAGACTGATGCTCGCGTCGCACAAATATTCCCTCGGTGTGTTGTGAACCTTCTAGAACCTTCTCGAACCTTCTAGAACCTTTTATAGTCACAAGATGGCGGGCCTTCCTTCCTTTCGTTCCTTTAGCCTTTCCCTCTCTATCTCTATCTCCCTCTATCTATCGTGGCTGGACCCACTAATAGATTTAAATATAAAGTTTAAAGAAATATACATAATACTAATATATAGACTTGAATATTGTGTTTGTTTATTCTGTGTAAATATTTATTAGCCTCAGTGTGAAGAGTCTTAAAGGAACGGTGTCAGTCAGGCGCCATCTTGGATATTTTCTGAATTTAAAAGACTGGTATTAATTATCTCTCTATTATACAAAACACTTTCTTTTCGGTAACTTTCTTGGTAAAAATGGTTAAAAAAAATTGAGGTACACAAATTTATATACTAAAATAAAATGAAAAAAAGCTTATAAGGTAGATTATTATACGAGATGACTTGATGTATAACTGTCGTACATGTTTGTATATATTATCGTACACCAAAATACAAAAATAAATAAAAAAAAATAATCGTATGGCAGTGTGTATGTATGCATGTATGTACGTATGCGTGTGTAGATGTCAAATATGTATACACACAAAAAAATAATACAAAAATACACAAATAATAAAAAAAAACATTTAAAAGATGCATTGGGAACTGTACACGACAGGAAAGCAACTCGGCACGTGATTGGTCGGCGTCGTTCTGAGCCAGCCAATAGGAATCCAGTATTTTCCTCCGCCATGACAGCTGATGATATTCTTGTATTATAAACACTCTATATTATTTTATCTGTTGTGCAAAGAAGCTTAAAGAATAAATATTTAAATGCGGTATATTTTTCTGAGTCTTTTTTCATATATAGTCCCTCTCTGTCTGTCTGTATGTCTGTATGTACGTATGTCTGTCTGTCTGTCTCTCTGTCTGTCTCTGGGGATAAAATTAAAGTGTTTTTTTTTTTTTTTGTTTCAAATATATATTTTATTTACACCTTTACACAGTGGGTTTATCATTATATTATTTGAGAGATGTCCTCCTCCTCCTCCTCCTCCTCCTCTTCCTCCTCCTCCTCCTCCTCCTCCTCCTCCTCCTCTTTCTTATCCTATCATTCATTCTTAACTTAATCTTCCTCCTCCTCCTCCTCCTCCTCTTCTTCCTCCTCCTCCTCCTCCTCCTCCTCCTCCTCCTCCTCCTCTTCTTCTTCCTCCTCCTCCTCCTCCTCCTCCTCCTCCATTTAAACAATAAACAATCAAAATATTCAATTAATTCATTTTCCTTCTTTCCTTCCGTGAACAAACAAGCAAACAAACAAAACAAGATCAGCCGCCATCTTGTTTGTTTGTGTGTTTGTTTGTGTTTGTTTGTGGTGTTGTTGTTGTTGTTGTTGTTGTGGTGGTGGTGGTGGTAGAAAGAAGAAGAAGAAGAAGAAGAAGAAGAAGAAGAAGAAGAAGAAGAAGAGAGAGAGAGAGAGAGAGAGAGAGAGAGAGAGAGAGAGAGAGAGAGAGAGAGAGAGAGAGAGAGAGAGAGAGAGAGAGAAAAAGAAAAAAATAATAATAGAGATTTCAAGGTCAGGTCACGAGGTCAAACAAACAAACAAACAAACAAACAGGAACAAACAAGTAAACAAATAAATAAATAAATAAATATAAAAAAAAAACGAGATTTCTTGGACTTTAAATCAAAAAACAAACAAACAAACAAGGTAAACAAACAAAACAAGCTTAAAAAGACGAGATTCCATTTGAGAGAGAGAGAGAGAGAGAGAGAGAGAGAGAGAGAGAGTGTGTGTGTGTGTGTGTGTGTGTCTGTATGTACGTGTGTCTGTAAACAATAACAATTAAGCTTTCTTTTTTTTTTTCTTTCTTTAATCAACGAAAGAGAAAAAAAACAAACAAATAAATAAAGCAAACAGCCGCCATATTTGTTTACTACCCCCTCCCCTCCTGCCTGCCCCCACACTTTCCTCCCTCCACCCCCACCACCCCCTACTCACACGACCAGCACCAGCACAACATAAACAAGACAAACAAACAAACAAACAAACAGACAAACAATTCAATAATTTTGTTGTTGTTTTTGTTGTTGTTGTTGTTTTCTTGTTTTTGTTTGTTTCAAAATTCTTCGTTTTCTTTCATTTTTTCTTTTCGTTTTCTTATTTTGTCACGTTTCAAAAAATTTCCGTTTTCTTTCATTTTTTTTTATTCACGTTTCAAAATTTTTCGTTTTCTTTCATTTTTTTCTTTATTTCTTTATTCACGTTTCAAAATTTTCCGTTTTCTTTCATTTTTTTATTCACGTTTCAAAATTTTTCGTTTTCTTTCATTTTTTCTTCATTTTTGGACCACGTTTCAAAATTGTTCATTAGTTTATTTGTATCTTTTTCTTTTTCTTTATTTCACGTCACGTTTCCAAAATTGTTCGTTTTCTTTAATCTTTTTTTTTCATTTTTGGTCACATTTCAAAAAATTTCGTCATTTTTGTTTTTTTTCCTTTATTTTCTGACGTTTCAAAAATTTTTCATTATTTTCTTAGTTTTTCAAGATTTTTTTTTATTTATATTTCCATTTATTTTTTTCCTATTCATTTAATTTTAATTTTTTTTTTTTTGGATCGTCTTAAAAATTCTTCATTATTTTTTTTTCCGATTTTTTTTAAGCAAAATAAAAATAGAAATTAAAATCCTTCGTTTTTTTTCAATATTTTTCGTTTTCTTAGTTTTTTTTAATTTTTATTTTGTCACATTTCAAAATTTATCGTTTTTAAATTTTTGGATCACGTTTCAAAATTTTTCATTATTTTTTATTTACCGAGATTTATTATTATTTTTTTTTTTTAGTTATTTCAAACAAATTTTCAAAGATCAATAAAATTTTCAGTGTTTTTTCCTCATAATTTCAAACAAAACTGACATTTTTTTCCATTTTTCTCATTATTTTTCAAGTTTACCAGAAATTTTCCATTTTTTTCATAACATTAAAAAAAAAATCATTACTCACATTTTTCTTTATCTAAAAAAAATAAAAAATAAAAAAACAATTAATTTCAACATTTTTTTCACATTTTTCCAACTTTTCTAAAATTTTCCACTAAAACGAAAAATTAAACATATTTTTCTTGTTTTTCTTATTCTTGTTATCAATATTTTCTCCTTCTTCTTCTTCTTCTTCTTCTTTTCCTTATCAATATTATCACCACAATTAAAAATCTAATCTATTTAAGAACTGTTAAAAAAATCCAATCTTTTTTACAATACATCTCATTATCAATATTTCTCATTCTTCTTCTTCTTCATCATATTTTCCTTCCTCTTCTTTTTCTTATCAATATTATCACTACTATTAAAAATCTAATCTATTTCTTATCAACTGTTCAAAAAAAATCATAATTTCAACATTTTTTTTCACATTTTTCCAACTTTCTAAAATTTTGCACTAAAACGAAAAATTAAACATATTTTTCTTGTTTTTCTTATTCTTGTTATCAATATTTTCTTCTTCTTCATCTTCTTTTCCTTATCAATATTATCACCACAATTAAAAATCTAATCTATTTAAGAACTGTTAAAAAAAATCCAATCTTTTTTACAATACATCTCATTAGATAAGACATATTCACTCCTACATACAACTGTTTATGTAATCTGTATTAACATTCTCTTATATATATATATGTAATTTTGTATCACGAATTATCAATCCTATTATTTTTGGTTTTCGATGTAATTCTTTGAGGAAATTACAAAAAAAAAAAAAAAAAAAAAAAAAAAAAAACACTTGTCTTTTTTACGTAAGTTTTGTGTGTTTAAATATATTTGTTTGTGTTATCACTAATTTATTTGGCATATTTTTCAATAAATTATAAAAGGAAGTTGTTAATAATACGGGTAATACTAATACAGTGGACTCTCGGACTTCAAACACTCTGGATCTCAATAATTTACTCTCGGTCTTCAAATATTCCAGACCTTAATAATTCACTCTCGGTCTTCAAATATTCAAAATCTCAATAATTCACTCTTGGTCTTCAAATATTCCAAATCTTAATAATTCACTCTTGGTCTTCAAATATTCCAATCTCAAAAATTCACTCTTGGTCTTCAAATATTCAAAATCTCAAAAATTCACTCTTGGTCTTCAAATATTCAAAATCTCAAAAATTCACTTCTGGTCTTCAAATATCCTAGACCTTAATAATTCACTCTTGGTCTTCAAATATTCAAAATCTCAAAAATTCACTCCTGGTCTTCAAATATCCTAGACCTTAATAATTCACTCTTGGTCTTCAAATATTCCAAACCTTAATAATTCACTCTTGGTCTTCAAATATTCAAAATCTCAAAAATTCACTCCTGGTCTTCAAATATCCTAGACCTTAATAATTCACTCTTGGTCTTCAAATATTCAAAATCTCAAAAATTCACTCTCGGTCTTCAAATATTCCAAATCTCAATAATTCACTCTCGGTCTTCAAATATTCCAAATCTTAATAATTCACTCTTGGTCTTCAAATATTCAAAACCTTAATAATTCACTCCTGGTCTTCAAATATCCTAGACCTTAATAATTCACTCTTGGTCTTCAAATATTCAAAACCTTAATAATTCACTCTCGGTCTTCAAATATCCTAGATCTCAATAATTCACTCTCGGTCTTCAAATATCCTAGATCTTAATAATTCACTCCTGGTCTTCAAATATCCTAGACCTTAATAATTCACTCTTGGTCTTCAAATATTCAAAACCTTAATAATTCACTCTCGGTCTTCAAATATCCTAGATCTCAATAATTCACTCTCGGTCTTCAAATATCCTAGATCTTAATAATTCACTCCTGGTCTTCAAATATCCTAGACCTTAATAATTCACTCTTGGTCTTCAAATATTCAAAACCTTAATAATTCACTCTCGGTCTTCAAATATCCTAGATCTCAATAATTCACTCTCGGTCTTCAAATATCCTAGATCTTAATAATTCACTCCTGGTCTTCAAATATCCTAGATCTTAATAATTCACTCTTGGTCTTCAAATATCCTAGATCTTAATAATTCACTCTTGGTCTTCAAATATTCAAAACCTTAATAATTCACTCTTGGTCTTCAAATATTCTAGATCTTAATAATTCACTCCCAGTCTTCAAATATTCAAAATCTTTAGATCTCAAAAATTCACTTAATGGATTTCAAAAACTCTGGATCTCAAAAATTCACGCCTGGACTTCAAACGCTCTTTACCTTGAACAATTGACACTCGGACTTCAAAATCCCTGGATCTCAAGAACCTTCCATAAGACTCTTCTGAATGTCAATAAAATGATCTAATTGCACTAAAAACTCAAGGTAAAAATGCGTCCCAGTACTGAAGGGGTTAAAATGACATTGTTTCGTGAGATAATAAGTTTTAGATCTGTAATAATTCGGATATTGAACACCCTTCCAGAATTAATTAACCCCTTCAGTACTGGGACACATTTTTACCTTGAGATTTGTGTACCATTAGACCATTTTATTGACATTAGGAAGGGTGTATGGAGGGCAGAAGATTAATGGCCACAGTCTTCACTATTTTAACCCCTTCAGTACTGGGACACATTTTTACCTTGAGATTTGTGTACCATTAGACCATTTTATTGACATTAGGAAGGGTGTATGGAGGGCACAAGATTAATGGCCACAGTCTTCACTATTTTAACCCCTTCAGTACTGGGACACATTTTTACCTTGAGATTTGTGTACCATTAGACCATTTTATTGACATTAGGAAGGGTGTATGGAGGGCAGAAGATTAATGGCCACAGTCTTCACTATTTTAACCCCTTCAGTACTGGGACACATTTTTACCTTGAGATTTGTGTACCATTAGACCATTTTATTGACATTAGGAAGGGTGTATGGAGGGCAGAAGATTAATGGCCACAGTCTTCACTATTTTAACCCCTTCAGTACTGGGACACATTTTTACCTTGAGATTTGTGTACCATTAGACCATTTTATTGACATTAGGAAGGGTGTATGGAGGGCACAAGATTAATGGCCACAGTCTTCACTATTTTAACCCCTTCAGTACTGGGACACATTTTTACCTTGAGATTTGTGTACCATTAGACCATTTTATTGACATTAGGAAGGGTGTATGGCAGGCAGAAGATTAATGGCCACAGTCTTCACTATTTTAACCCCTTCAGTACTGGGACACATTTTTACCTTGAGATTTGTGTACCATTAGACCATTTTATTGACATTAGGAAGGGTGTATGGAGGGCAGAAGATTAATGGCCACAGTCTTCACTATTTTAACCCCTTCA
>NC_059280.1:963737-986237 GCF_017591435.1 Portunus trituberculatus | reverse complement strand
ACACACACACACACCACCCCTAAAATCACACCAAAACACCCCAAAACACCATAAAAACACTCCAAACACACAAAAACACACACACACACATCATCACCATCTATACTACGAAAGACAGAACCCCAGACACACACACACACACACACACACACACACACACACACACACACACACACACACACACACACACACACACAAACACACACAAACACACAAAACACACACAAACACACACAAACACACAAAACACACAAAACACACCAAAACACTCCAAAACACCTAAAAACACTCCACAACACTCCAAACACACACACACATCACCACCATCTATACTACGAAAGACAGAACCCCAGACACACACACACACACACACACACACCCCAAAAACACCCCAAAACACCATAAAAACACTCCAAACACACACACACACACACACACACACACCCACCTGTTTTCCATCTCCCTCCTCCTCTGTCTGTAGTCTGACAAAGCTATAACCTCACATTTGTGGCTAATAGTCTGCACGTCGTTCTCGTCGGTGTGTGGAGACTGGAAGAGAGCGCCCTGCCGAGACAGAGGGAAGGAAGGAGCGTAAGGGCGTGATACATTCAAAAACACAGCTCTTTTCAACACCACGACTCTAATTGAAGGCACTCATTTTAAGACACTCAGAACCCTTAAAAACGCCCAGAACCCTTTCAAACACACTCAGAACCCTTTCAAAATACTCAAAACCCTTAAAAAACGCCCAGAACCCTTTCAAACACACTCAGAACCCTTAAAACACACCTAGAACCTTTAAAAACACCCTTAAAAACACCAAAATCTCTTTCAAACACCTAGAACCCTTAAAAACACCAAAACTCCTTTAAAACACACCAAGAACCCCTTAAAAACACTCAAAACCTTTAAAAATGCTCAGAACCCTTTCAAACACACTCAGAACCCTTTCAAAATACTCAAAACCCTTAAAAAACGCCCATAATCCTTAAAACACCCCTAGAACCCTTAAAAACACCAAAAATCCATTCAAACACCCCAAGAACCCCTTAAAAACACTCAAACCCTTTAAAAACACCCCAAGAACCCTTAAAACACTCAAACCATTTAAAAACACACCTAGAATCCCTTAAAAACTCTCAAACCCTTTAAAAACACACCCAGAAGCCCTTAAAAACACTCAAACCCTTTAAAAACACCACTAGAACCCCTTTAAAACACTCAAACCACTTAAAAAACACCCAGAACCCTTTCAAACACACCCAGAACCCCTTTAAAACACTCAAACCCCTTAAAAAACACCCAGAACCCTTTCAAACACACCCAAAACCTTTAAAACACACCCAGAACCCCTTTAAAACACTCCAACCCTTTAAAAACACCCCCCAGAACCCCTTGCGAACACTTACCCTGGGTTCAGTGAGTCTCTTTCCCAGTCCCTTCGTCTCCTGGGGGTGATAGAACCATTTTACCTTCACCACCATGTTTCCGCCCCAGCTCTGCCACATGTGCTCGATCCGCCCTATATACGGCTGGTCTGGCTGCCCCGCGGATAGAAACACGGCGCAGTCCTCAACCTGTAGTAGTAGTAGTAGTAGTAGTAGTAGTAGTAGTAGTAGTAGTCGTAGTAGTCTTGAAACCCCATTAATAGACTTAGAACCCTTAAAAATGTCTTAAAACATACCCACAACTCTTAAAAATGACTTAAAATGCATCTAAACTCTTTAAAACACAGCCTTAGTAATAGTAGTAGTAGTGGTAGTAGTAGTAGTAGTAGTAGTAGAAGTCTTGAAACCCCATTAATAGACTTAGAACCCTTAAAAATGTCTTAAAACATACCCACAACTCTTAAAAATGACTTAAAATGCATCTAAACTCTTTAAAACACACCCTTAGTAATAGTAGTAGTAGTGGTAGTAGTAGTAGTAGTAGTAGTAGAAGTCTTGAAACCCCATTAATAGACTTAGAACCTTTAAAAATGTCTTAAAACATACCCACAACTCTTAAAAATTACTTAAAATGCATCTAAGCTCTTTAAAACACACCCTTAGTAGTTGTAGTAGTAGTGGTAATAGTAGTAGTAGTAGTAGTAGTAGTAGTAGTAGTAGTAGTAGTAGTAGTAGTAGTAGTAGTAGTAGTCGTAGAAGTCTTGAAACCCCATTAATAGTCTCAGAACCCTTAAAAATGTCTTAAAACATACCCACAACTCTTAAAAATGACTTAAAATGCATCTAAGCTCTTTAAAACACACCCTTAGTAATAGTAGTAGTAGTAGTAGTAGTAGTAGTAGTAGTAGTCTTGAAACCCTTTAATAGTCTCAGAACCCTTAAAAATGTCTTAAAACATACCCACAACTCTTAAAAATGACTTAAAATGCATCTAAACTCTTTAAAACACACCCTTAGTAGTGGTACTAGTAGTGGTAGTGGTAGTAGTAGTAGTAGTAGTAGTAGTAGTAGTAGTAGTAGTAGTAGTAGTAGAAGTCTTGAAACCCCATTAATAGACTTAGAACCTTTAAAAATGTCTTAAAACATACCCACAACTCTTAAAAATTACTTAAAATGCATCTAAACTCTTTAAAACTATCATTATTATTACTACTACTACTACTATCATTACTATAATCTCTCTCTCTCTCTCTCTCTCTCTCTCTCTCTCTCTCTCTCTCTCTCTCACCTTGATCATCTCTTTGCCTCTCACAATGGCCTTAAAATATTCCTTTCTTCCTTTGCCTTTTGCTCCTGGCCTTTTGAAACCCTTGCCATACCACCTCCACAAGTGTCTCTCAGGTAGGAATGGCGCGATCTTTGACTTTCCAGATGGGTGTCGTTTTTTCCTCCTAGTTCCTCCACCTTTCGCCTGTGGATGGTCAAATTTGGTGGGTAAGTAGGTGCATGTTCCAGGTGGATTGTCTGTAAGTGAGGGGTCCGTGGGTGGAGTAGAAGTGGAGATATAGGTGGTTTTGTGGAGGCGTGTGGTGGTTTGTGTGTGTAGGTGGATGAGAAATTTTTGTTAGTTTTTTGTTTGTATCTGATCCACTTTTTGTTTGTGGATGATGAGGTTTGGTGGGTGAGTAGGTGGATGTTCCAGGTGGATTGTCTGTAAGTGAGGGATGCGTGGGTGCAATAGGAGTGGAGTTATGGGTAGTTTTGTGGAGGCGTGTGGTGGTGTGAAATTATGTGGATGAGAAATTAATACTTCTTCGCTTATAACTCATCCACTTTTAGGTTGTGGATGATGAGTTTCGGTGGGTGAGTAGGTGGATATTGTGGGTAAATACACAGTGAATATGAACTATGTGGATAAAACAGGAGTGGAGATACAAGGACTTATGTGAATGTGTGTGATGGTGTGACGGAGTGGATGACCAAAATTATGATACATTCTTTTGCTTCTAACTCATCCACTTTAAGTCTGTGGATGATGAGTGGAGGTGGATAAGTGGAGGGATGATATGGGCAGGTACTGTGTGGATGAGAGCCCTGTGGAGTGGATATATGTGGAGATACAGGTGGATAAATGAAGATAAGTATGCTGAATCGTGTTTGGATGAGTGACCCCTCGTATAGCAAAGTAGAAAATGGGTACAATATTGTGAATTACACATAAAATGGTTCTAATTGAAATACTGGGGAGAAAAATAATAAATAATAATAATAATAAAGGCATTAAATAATTATAAGTAATTCTACACTGACTAATATTACAAAAAATGAAAGATAAATTATAGAAATATTAATTAATGAGGAAAATTTTGAAGTATTTATAATATTGAAGGAAATAAAAACTGCTTTCATAAATTGTAATAAAAAAATCAATAAATAGATTTCCTAGTAGTCAAAAGTCAAATGAGAGTCCAAAAGTAAATTAATTCAATGTTTAAAGGATCAATATTCACAATTAATTGAAGAAATATATCAATTAATTAAAACAAGATTAATTATGTTGAAAAAGTAGATGTAAATTTTGAATGTAATCTTAATAAATAGAATTAATTATTGTAATGAATTAAAATAGGGAAATAAATAGAAAATAAATGGACGATGTATATGAATTTTTGAATATTGTAAAATTTTGAATGAAAAAAATAAATTAATAGAAAATGTATGTAAGTTTTTGAATATTATAAAATTTTGAACGAAAAGAAATAAATTGAAAATGTATAAAAATTTTTGAATATTATAAAATTTTGAATGAAAAAAATAAATAAAATAGAAAATGAATATAATTTTTTGAATATTATAAACTTTTGAGCGAAAAAAATTGAAAATAAATAGAAAATGTATATAATTTTTTTAATATAAAATTTTGAATGAAAAAAATATATCAATTCGAAAATATATAAAAAAAAACAACTTTTGAACGATAACTTAAGACTAAAAAAAAAGAAAAGTAAGAAAATACTAATAAATTTGAACTAAGAGCTAAAAATATCGACAAAACTTAAAATTAGAAGAAAAATTGGATTAAAAAAGGAAAAAAAATATTAATAATCTGAAAATTAAAGGAAATTGAATGAAGATTACTGAAAAAATGAACGAAATAATAAGTAATGAATGTGTGAATAGAACCTGTACACTCAAATATGAAACAATGTGAAAAATGTACTCTCTAGTTACCAAACATTATGAAAAAACGCCATTCTTGAACTAAACAATGTGGGAAACTCTATTACTGAACTAAACAATGTGAAAAAACTCTACTACTGAACTAAAATAAGTGAAATTCCATTACTGAACCAAACAATACGAAAAATCCCATTACTGAACTAAACAATATGAAAAAAGCACTATTGCTGAACTAAACAATGTGAAAAACTCTACAAATGAACTAAACAATGTGGAAAACTCTATAAATGAACTAAACAATGTGGAAAAACTCCATTCTTGAACTAAACAATGTGAAAAAACTATACCTGAACTAAACAATATGGAAAAACTCTTACACTAATCATTATGAAAACAGTACATCCTAATCAATAACCATTATGAAAAAACAAATATTTCTGAACTAAACATTATGAAAAAAACATATTTCTGAACTAAACATTATGAAAAAACAAATATTTCTGAACTAAACATTATGAAAAAAGTAATATTTCTGAACTAAACATTATGAAAAAACAAATATTTCTGAACTAAACATTGTGAAAAAAGTAATATTTCTGAACTAAACATTGTGAAAAAACAAATATTTCTGAACTAAACATTATGAAAAAAGTAATATTTCTGAACTAAACATTATGAAAAAACAAATATTTCTGAACTAAACATTGTGAAAAAAGTAATATTTCTGAACTAAACATTGTGAAAAAAGTAATATTTCTGAACTAAACATTATGAAAAAACAAATATTTCTGAACTAAACATTATGAAAAAAGTAATATTTCTGAACTAAACATTATGAAAAAACAAATATTTCTGAACTAAACATTGTGAAAAAAGTAATATTTCTGAACTAAACATTGTGAAAAAAGTAATATTTCTGAACTAAACATTATGAAAAAACAAATATTTCTGAACTAAACATTGTGAAAACGTAATATTTCAGAACTAAAGAATATGAAAACAATATTTCTGAACTAAACACAATGGAAACTTAATATTTCTGAACTAAACATTCTGAAAAACATAATATTTCTGAACTAAACATTACGAAAACTTAACAATTTGAGCTAAACATTATGAAAATCTCAATTACAACAGTTAAAATGATAAAATCTTATGAGTTCTAAATGAAAGAAAATGAAAACCACTATTACTGAACGAAACAATATGGAACAGCAACTTTATAACACTAAACTATATGAAAAATACTTCCAAACCATAAAGAATATAAAAATCAATGAATTACTGAGCTAAACAATCTGAAACATTACTTATCCTGAACTAAACAATATGGGAAAACATGTAAATGACTAAATTATCTGAAAAATTAGCATTGCTGGACTAAACAATCTGAAAAACACCATTTCTAAAAGTTTATGATATGGAAAATTATAATTCTCTGAAACATTATGAAAACTCAATTACTGAACTAAATTATATAAAAAAATTAAAATATCTGAGTGAAACATTATGGAAAACTCAATTCCTGAACTAAATTATATAAAAAAAATATTTGAGTGAACAATTATGGAAAACTCAATTCCTGAACTAAACTAAAAAAAAATTGAAATATCTGAGTGAAACATTATGGAAAACTCAATTCCTGAACTAAACTAAAAAAAATATCTGAGTGAAACATTATGGAAAACTCAATTCCTGAACTAAATTATATAAAAAAAATATCTGAGTGAACAATTATGGAAAACTCAATTCCTGAACTAAACTAAAAAAAATCAAATATCTGAGTGAAACATTATGGAAAACTCAATTCCTTAACTAAACTAAAAAAAAAATTAAAATATCTGAATGAAACATTATGAAAAACTCAATTCCTGAACTAGACTATGAAAAAAAACTAAAATATCTGAGTGAAACATTATGAAAAACTCAATTCCTGAACTAAACTAAAAAAAAAAAAATCAAATATCTGAGTGAAACATTATGAAAAACTTAACTCCTGCACTGAACTAAATAAAACTATAATGTCTGAGTGAAACATAATGAAAAAGCTTAATTCCTGAACTAAACAATATAGAAAATAAAAAATATATGAATGAAATACTATGAAAACTCAATTCCTGAAATAAACTCTATAGAAAATAAAATATCTGAGTGAAACATTATGAAAAAACTCAATTCACGAACTAAATTAAATAAAACTACAATATCTGAGTGAAACATTATGAAAAAACTCAATTCACGAACTAAATTAAATAAAACTACAATATCTGAGTGAAACATTATGAAAAAACTCAATTCATGAACTAAATAATAGGAAAAAATCTAGAATTCTCAATCATTATGAAAACTCAAATCCTGAGCTAAACAATATGAAAAAAGTAATATTTCTTAGTTAAACATTATGAAAAACTCAATGTCTGACCTAAACAATATGAAAACTACAACATGTCAGTGAAATATTAAAAAAAAAAAACTTTCTCATCTAAAATATATGAAAAAAAATAATATCTCAGTTAAACATTATGAAAAATTGATTTCTGACCTAAACAATATGAAAAACTACAACATCTGAGTGAAACATTATGAAAAACTCAATTTCTGAACTAAATCATACGAAAAAACACTAAATAACAAAACAAGAATAAAAAGACATCAATTCCTGAACGAAACAATATGGAAAAATACATCAACATACAAAATGAACATCCGGAAAACAAAAGCTGAACGAAGAAATGTGAAAACTGCTGCTATCTACACACTAAACATTATGACACATTAATTTCTGAGGCTTGTCTGAAGAGAATGTACTTGTGAACTATATAATATGAAAAAAAAACTAATATTTCTGGAACTAAAGACACTAAATCTCTCTCTCTCTCTCTCTCTCTCTCTCTCTCTCTCTCTCTCTCTCTCTCTCAAACTTTATACAGTCAACTCTCGATTAACGCGAATCTGAATAACGCAATTTCTATTTAACACGATTTGATATTTAACCCCTTCAGCACCATGAAGCATTTCCCTATTCCTTGTGGTGACTATTTGGTGATTTTCTACAGCTTCACAAACTCATGAGTACCATTAGACCATTTTATTGACATTAGGAAGGGTGTATGGAGGGCACAAGATTAATGGCCACAGTCTTCACTATTTTAACCCCTTCAGTACTGGGACACATTTTTACCTTGAGATTTGTGTACCATTAGACCATTTTATTGACATTAGGAAGGGTGTATGGAGGGCACAAGATTAATGGCCACAGTCTTCACTATTTTAACCCCTTCAGTACTGGGACACATTTTTACCTTGAGATTTGTGCACCATTAGACCATTTTATTGACATTAGGAAGGGTGTATGGAGGGCAGAGGATTAATGGCCACAGTCTTCACTATTTTAATCCCCCACATGAGTTTGTGAAGCTGTACAAAATCACCAAATAGTCAACAGAATATCAATGTTTGCATGACCTAGTGAAGTACTAATAGTATTTTTGAGATGAGTAGCAAAATCTCAAAATAGTTCGACTTTCCCAGTGGCCAGGAACATAAGCCCCCCCACCCCCCACCAAACCCCCTTACTATCGTTTGCTATGTCGAAATCGTTATTATTATTTTTTTTTATTTATTTATTTATTTTTTTTTTTTTTTGCAAGAGAAGTTGGCCGAGGTTAAGAGACAGTGAAAAATCAAAGGGTCCACTTGGTTGCCAGTCCCTCAAGAGTCATAGAGTTAGCCAAAAGTGTGGGGACAGATGTCTTGAATTACGCGATGTCTCCAGCACGGGGCCCCTCGCGTTAATCAAGAGTGGAGTGGATTTGTAGCGTCCATCGTGTTAATCAAGAGTGGAGCGGATTTCAAGTCAAACGTTCAGAAAAACCCAATTCACGAACTAAACAATATGGAAAAGTGACATTTCTGAGTTAAACATTGTGAAAAAAGTTAGTTTAGTAATTTTATATGTAAGTTATCTCTCTCTCTCTCTCTCTCTCTCTCTCTCTCTCTCTAATAGAAATACAAATAAATAAGAACGAAATAGAGAAAACAACAACAGCAACAACAACAACTACTACTACTACCACTACTACTACTACTACTACTACTACTACTACTACTACTACTACCCTCCCCCCACTCACCCCTTCCTTCTTGGGCGAATAGTCACAGTCACTCCCCCCCTCCGTCTCACCCTCCGAGGTCGTGGGGGTGGTGGGGGTAGTGGGGGGAGAGGAGCCGCCGCCCCCCTCACCCCTCCTCTTCCTCCTGGTAGGGGGTAGTTGCTCCCCACTGCCCCCCCAGAAGACCAGAGGGGGGCTTCATACGGAGGGTCAAATCGACGTGGTGGTGGTGGGGGTCGTGGTGGGGGGGGTTCTGAGGGGGGCAGGGGCTGGCGACGGCGGTGGCGGTGGTGGCGGCGGTGGTGATGGTGGTGGTGCTTCTTCTTGTGGCGAAGGGCTGGGGAGGGGCGGCGTGGGGGTGGAGGGGTGGGGTTGGGGTGAGGGGCAGGGGCGGGGAGAGTGACCTAGAGGGGGAGGAAGGGGGGGCTGGTTCTGGTTCGCTCCTCCTCCTCCTCCTCCTCCTCCTCCTCTTCCTCCTCCTCCCCCGCCTTTGGTTGGTGGTGGGGGGGTCACCTCTCTGTGGGGGGGGTAAGGAGGAAGTGCTTGTATTAATTACCTTATCTTCCTCCTCCTCCTCCTCCTCCTCTTCTTCCTCCTCCTCCTCCTTCCCTCCTTCTCTTTTACTCTCTTCCTTCTTCCTTCTTCTCAGCACAATCTTCTTATCTTCCTCCTCTTCCTCCTCCTCTTCCTCCTCCTCCTCCTCCTCTTCCTCCTCTTCTTCCGTGTCCTCCTCTGATGTCTCCTTCTTCTTCTTCTTCCTCTTCTTCCGTTTCTTCTTCTCCTCCTCCTTCTCCTCTTCCTTCTCCTCCTCCTCTCCCGTTTTCTTTCTCTTCCTTTCCCGCGTCTCGTTTTCGTTCGTTGGCCTCCGTTTTCTTCGATTTAGGCTCATTAAAGGGTTTGGGTCGTATTCTGTGAGAGAGAGAGAGAGAGAGAGAGAGAGAGAGAGAGAGAGAGAGAGAGAGAGAGAGAGAGTGGTGTGACATGTAAATACAAATATTCTCTCTAAACAGACAGACACACACACACCAAAACACCCCAAAAACCCTAACTTTAACCCTCAATTTCACCCCTTAAACACCCACGTAGACCCACGCCACCCTACACACACCTGCACACACCCTTCCCACACCTTCCCACGCCCACAGACCCGCGCCCACACCTACCATGTACTGGGAATTCGGGCGGAAGTAACCTGATGTCGTCCACGTGGATCTTCCCAGCATCGCCATCATCAAACTCCACATTGACAAAGTTATGGCTTGCCTCGTGTGCTGGGGAGGTGGAGGGGGCGATGGAGCCTGGAAGAGGTGGAGGAATGTTAGGTGGAGCTGTGAGAGTGGATAGGAGCAGTTGGGAGAGGCTGGGAGAGGAGTAACAGCTGGGAGAGTGAGAAGATTGATAAATAGATTGAGATTTTAAGTGAAATATTGTAACGTTTTGTTAATTGTGAGAGTTGGGAGAGGAGTGAGAGGTGGAGGAGGCTGGGAGAGGTGGAGGAATGTTAGGTGGAGCTGTGAGAGTGGATAGGAGCAGTTGGGAGAGGCTGGGAGAGGAGTAACAGCTGGGAGAGTGAAAATAAATTACTTGCTACCTTAAAAAGTTCTTATGTTTGCTTCAATTGTGAGAGTTGGGAGAGGAGTGAGAGGTGGTGGAGGCTGGGAGAGGTGGAGGAATGTTAGGTGGAGCTGTGACAGTAGATAGGAGCAGTTGGGAGAGGCTGGGAGAGGCGGAAGAGCTGGGAGAGTGAGAAAAAATACTTGTTACCTTCAAAAAATTCTTATATTTTCTTGAATTGTCGGAGTTGGGAGAGGAGTGAGAGGTGGAGGAGGCTGGGAGAGGTGGAGGAGTGTTAGGTGGAGCTGTGAGAGTGGATAGAAGCAGTTGGGAGAGGCTGGGAGAGGAGTAACAGCTGGGAGAGTGAGAAGATTGATAGATAGATTGAGATTTTGAGTGAAATATTGTTACATTTTAGTGAATTGTGAGAATTGGGAGAGGAGTGAGAGGTGGAGGAAACTGGGAGAGGTGGATGAATGTTAGGGGTACCAGTACGGGTAAATAGAACCCTTAGTGAGAGCCTGGGAGAGGAGTAAGAGCTGGGAGAGTGAGAATAACTAGTTTGATTGAGATATTGCTACTTTTTCGTGAATTGTGAGAGCTGGGAGAGGAGTGAGAGGTGGAGGAGGCTGGAGGAGGTGGAGGAATGTTAGGAGCACCAGTGAGAGTAGATAGAACCCTTAGTGAGAGCCTGGGAGAGGAGTAAGAGCTGGGAGAGTGAGAAAAGTTAAAATCGAAACACTTCTACCTTGAAAAAGTTCCTACGTTTTCTTCAATTGTGAGAGTTAGGAGAGGAGTGAGAGGCTGAGGAGGCTGGGAGAGGTGGAGGAGGGGTAGGGGCACACACATGCATACGCACACGCACGCACGCACACTCACCTGGGTAGAGGGCGCGGTATTGTTGTGACCAGAAGGCGCAGACTCTCGTTCCTTCCGCCAGAAACCGTGTTGTGCCTGGCTTCACTTCCTTCCACTGTGAGAGAGAGAGAGAGAGAGACAGAACCCATTAAAAGACGATCAAATCCCACAAACACCAAATTAAACCCCATTAGAACCCATTAAAAACACTAAATCCCATTAAGACAGACAGATCCCATTACAAGACGATCAGAACCCATTCACGTACGATCAGATCCCACAAGCACCAATTAAAACCCCCTTAGAACCCATTAAAAACACTAAATCCCATGAAAACGATCAGAACCCATTACAAGACGATCAGAATCCATTAAAAGACGATCGGATCCCACAAACACTCACCGACTGCTCCAAAAGTTCCTCCCTGCAGTATATATGGGGCCTGGATCCCCTCTCCCCATCCATCACCACCCCATACACATCAGGAGGAGTAATAGGCACCACACAGCCGGCGTACAGGAGGCCATCTTGAAGCACCAACACCCGCGCCTTGTCCACCAAGTCACACAACTCCATCACGCACACACTGGGCTCTGCAATAGTAGTAGTAGTAGTAGTAGTAGTAGTAGTAGTAGTAGTAGTAGTAGTAGTAGTAGTAGTAGTAGTAATAAAAAAAAAAAAAAAAAATTCAAAACATTTTAATATTCTTTCACAAAATCTTTTCTTGATTTTTATTTAATTAGAAAAAAAAACACGAAAAAACAAAAACAAATATTTGATCTAATTATCTCCCCAAAATTAACCTAACCTATCTTAAACTATGTATGTATGTATGTATGTATGTGTGTGTGTGTGTGTATGTGTGTATGTGTGTGTGTGTGTGTGTGTAATTACCTGGAGATTGTATGACATGCTTCGGGGCATCCGTGGTGGTGGTGGTTGTGGTGGTGGTGGTAGACGAGGCTGTAGTAGTAGTAGTAGTCGTCGTGGTAGTTGTAGTAGTAGTAGCTGCCGTGGTAGTAACAGGCGTGGTGGTTGTCGTGTTGGTACAAGATGGAATAGTAGTAGTAGCAGTAGTAGTAGGAGTAGTAGTAGTAGTGTCAGTAGTAGTAGTAGTAGTGGTAGTAGGCAGCGTAGTGTGAGCAATAGCAGTAGTAGTGGTAGTGAGAGGGACGGTAGTAGCATTAGTAACCGCGGGGGTGGTAGTAGTAGCAGTAGTGGTAGCAGGAGTAGTAGTAGTAGTAGCAGTAGTAGTAGTAACAGTAGCACCAATAGTCGACACACTATCAAACAGAGGTGAGAGTGGTGGGGAATGGCTCCTAACTGCACTCTCCCCGTCATTAACAGCAGGAGTAGTAGTGGTAGTAGCAACAGTAGTAGTAGCAGTAGTAGTAGTAGTAGTAGTAGTAGTAGTAGCATCTTCCGTTGGTAACCCTGTATTTCCCTCAGCGCTGAACATTTTTGGCAACACTGGAATGGAGAGAGAATTTTCCTCCGTCGTTTCTTTTTCCTCTTTTTCGTCTTCCTTTTCCTTTTCCTCCTCTGATTCGTCGTGTTCAGCTGCCGCCAAGGTGGAGTGTTTCTTCAGCGACCTAAAAAAAAAAACAGCTTAAAATTTTCACCCTAGGCCTAATAAATGTGTTTTTTTCGCTGTTAGTTCACCTTGACCCCTTCAGAAGCATGACACGTTGATACTTTACTGAAAACATACTCAAACACACTAAAACACTGAAAACACACTCAGAACACACTAAAACATACTGAAACACGCTGAAATCGCCCTAAAACACACCCAGAACACACTAAAACACACTAAAACACACTAAAAATCGCTCAAATCACCCTAAAACACGCTAAAACACACTAAAACACGCTCAAATCACCCTAAAACACACCCTGAACAGTAGCATGACACGTTTTTCATATTTTTCTGGTGACACTCAAACACACACACACAAAGTATCACTGTTTATACAACGAAAGACAGCGATATTTACACACAAACACACACACACACACACACACACTATCACTGTCTATACAACGAAAGACAGGGATGCGCGCACACACACACACACACACACACCAAAACACCCCCAAAAAAAACCTTATTAGAACTCTCAATTTCACCCCTTTATCACCCACGTAGACCCACGCCACCCCACACACACCTGCACACATCCTTCCCACACCTTCCCACGCCTTCCCACGCCCACACGCACCTATACAAGGCTTCCATCGTTGACTGTTTCTCTGCCGCGTTTTTCCTCTTCTCCTTGTCTCTCAGCATGGCGCGGCGTGTCAGAGAGCCGCGCACTCTTACTCCGACTCTCTTCCGCGCCTGCACGCCCCCTCTCCCCACGCCCCCGCCGCCTCCTCCCACGCCCACGCCAAGGGACGCGCCACCCACGCCTCCGTTCACAACACCCACAGGGGACACTGGGCTCTGTCGGTAAAGATTTTGTTGTTATTGGTGTTGAGAGAGAGAGAGAGAGAGAGAGAGAGAGAGAGAGAGAGAGAGAGAGAGAGAGAGAGAGAGAGAGAGAGGGGGGGAGGGGCACTCACAGTCTTCCTCTTGTCCTCTTCGTCTTGGGTGTCGCCGTTGGAGTGGTGGTGGTGGTGATGGTGGTGGTGGTGGTGGTGGTGGTCTGGGGTGTTCTGGAGGGGGTAGTGGGGGTGCGGGGTGGCCTCCTCGTCCTCCTGGGCAGCCTCGCGTACCTGTGGGCGGTGAAGGGGGTGAGGTGAGGCCTGGAGGGGTTGTAGGTATTGTTATTGTCATCATTAGCATTGTTGTTGTTGTTGTTGTTGTTGTTGTTGTTGTTGTTGTTATCGGTCAGTGAGGTGAAGCAGCAGTGCCTCTGTGTGTGTGTGTGTGTGTGTGTGTGTGTGTGTGTGTGTGTGTGTGTGTGTGTGTGTGCGCACCTTGAGCTCTGGGCGCAGCGTGGGGCGCGGCTTGGGCTTTGCGGCGCCTGCCAGGAGGTGGAGCGTGATGGCTTTGGGTTTCTTGGCCACGATGGTCTCCGTGGCGTCCTCCTTGGTGGGGGAGTGCTTCTTGGGCCGCCCCGGCTTACGCTTCTTGGACGCCGAGGCGCCCGCCGCCGCCGCCTCGGGGTCTGACGGGGAGGACTCCACTGCCGGAGTGTCCGCGCCGCGCCGCGGGCAGGCTTCCTCCTCGCTCTCCTCGGCGCGGGGCTCCGGGGCTTCGGGGGGTTCCTCTGGGGTGTCTTCCGGGGTTTCCTCGGGGGCCTCCTCGTGGGCTTCTTCAGGGCATTCCTCGGGGGCCTCCTCGGGGGCGTCCTCTGGAGTGTGGAGCGGGGCGTCCTGGTGTGTCGCCACGGTGCACTGGAAGGGCGGGCCCAGGGAGGGGGGTGGGGCGTCCTCAGAGGAGCACGACCACCGCCGCGCCCCGGAGTGTGTGGCCGCCGCGCCCTCGTCGCAGGAGTCGTCGCGTCCCGCGGGTTGGGGCGCGACAGGGCTGGCGTTGGGGACGGAGGGAGCGGGCGTGGGCGGCGTGGCGGTGAAGGTGGCGGTGAGCACCGGGGGCTTGAGGATGGAGCCGACGCGCCCCGCTGCGACGTGCCCGGCCGGGGCCTCCGTGACGCGCTCCAGCACGGGGGGTGACAGCTCCTTCTGGGGGGACTTCTTGCCCCGCGGGCGGCCAACCTTGCGGCGCGGGGTGGTGGGGCGGGGCTTGTGCGTGCGTCTCTTGCGGGGTCTGCCGGGGCCCCTGCGGGGCGGGGTGGGTCCCGGGGCAGGACGGCGCGGCTGCAGGCGGGAGAGCTCCCGCTGCTTCTCACGGTATCGGCGCTGCAGCTCCGCCAGACGCAGCCGCATGTCCAGCTCCGCGGGGTCCATCGCCTCCGCCGCCAGCCCCGCCGCGCCCCCCAGCCCCCCGCCCCGTGCAGCACATGCCTCGCGCTGGTGCTGCGCGGCGCGTGTGGCGATGAAGGCCTTGGCCTCACGCTCGCTCTGGGGACTCTTGTAGCTGCGGCTGTGGTCAGCGGCCTTCACGGGCGTGGCGGGCGTGGTGGGTGGGGCAGGGGGCGCCGTGGAGGCGGGCACGGTGAAGGCGGGCGGCGTGGGCGTGTGGGCGAAAGTGGTGATAGGGACGTGGGCGGGCGGGAGCAGGGATGGGAGCGCGCCGAAGAGTGGGGGAGGGCCGGGCGGCGCAAGTTGGGGCGGCGGAGGCGTGGCGGGGCGCGGCGCGGCTGATGTGGGCACGCTGGGGGAGGTGGCGGCCACGGCGGCCAGGGAGGAGAGAGGCGAGAGAGGCGTGGGTGGCCGTGGGGGCGCGGCGCGCCCCTCCTCCTCCTCCAGGATGCGCTGCGCGGCTAAGGCACACAGAAGGCTGAGGCCGTGCAGGCCCGTCATGTGGGGGCTGGGAGTCCGCGCGGGGCTGGGGCTGCGCGGAGGACTGGCGGGGCTGGGAGGACTGTGGGGGCTGGCGGGGCACACCGGCGAGGCGGGGCTCAGTTCAGGGGCAGGGGACGGGGGGCTGAAGGCAGGGGCGGGGGAGGGCGGGGAGAGAGCGGGCGCCGCAGGTGGTGTGATGGGCGCGGCGGGATGGTGCAGGCGGGACGAAGGTGGCGTGACGTCCCCGCGGGGCGGCAGGGCGCGGGCGTGCTGCGCGGCGCTGCGGGACAGCAGCTCCAGGCCACTGAGGTCCAGCGCGGGGGAGACGGGAGGGCTGGCGGTGCGGCGCTGGGGCGTGCTGGCCTCGGGGGTGTGGGGGGCCTGCTGTGGGGGGCTTAGACAAGGCGGGGGCGTGAGGCAGCGCCGTCTCGCGGGGCACAGCCGGCAAGGGGAGGGGGAGTCTTGTCCCGTCGTCTGGCTGGGGCAGGCAGGGGTGAGTGGGGGCGGGGCGGCACAGCAGCGGGGCGGGGAGCGCGTGTCTTGTGTGGGTGCTGCCTCAGGGCACAGGGACGGCGGGGACGGGGAGGGTGCCCCCAGGCGAGGCTGCGGCATGGGACAGTCCCTTCCAGGCGGCGTGGCGGGGGCTGGTCGGGGCGTGGCAGCCTTGGCGGGTGTGGAGGTGCGGGGCCCCGGGGGACGGAGCCTCGCGGGGCGGGAGGAGGGAGGGAGGTAGGTGGAACTGGCGCACCCCCCGACCCCCTCCCGCTTAACCGGCGAGGGCTGGGGCGGGAGCGGCGCGGGAGGCGAGGGGGCGGGCGGCACCCCCGGGGTGCAGGCGTCCTCACGGGTCGGTCCCGCGGGTGAGGGCGCCTCCTCCTTGATCTCTTGCTTGATGGTGAGGGCCACGGTGGGCGCCAGGCCTGGCGGCAGAGTGGGCGGCACCACCGGCGCCTCCTCCACCGGGGGCGTGACGCTGATCAGCGCCTCTGGGGAGCCGCACCCCCTGGAGACGGGCAGGTCCGGCAGGCCGGGACAGGGTGGCTGTAGGTCTGGGGGCGCGGCACCACGCTGTGCGGGGTGGGGGAAGGCGGGAAGGGGGAAGGGCACGTGGGGCGGGGCCTGGGACAGATAGTAGGGCGCGGTCTGGTAAAGGAAGGGCGGCCCCAGCTGTGGCAGCGTCACCGCCGCCCCGGGCGTGGCGCCGCCCGCCGCCGCCCCCCCCACACCCACAGCCCGTCCCTTGGGATCCTCCTCGGAGGAAGGCAGCGCCTGGGGCGGGTCCTCCCTCTTAATGGGCGCGGCGTGGGCGTGGGCATGGGGCAGATGCAGCAGGGCGTGGGGGTGGGCGGCGTGCAGGGCGCGGTAGTGCGCCTCAGGGGGAAGCAGCAACTGCTGGGGCGGCAGCACCACGGAGGGCGCCGCGCCGTAACCCGTCCACACCAACCCGTGGCCGCCAGGCTCTGCGGGGCACCACGCGTCAGACACACGCACGCACGCACTCACACACTAAACATGACGTGATAAACCGTGTACGGAAGCCATGAATAACGAGAGAGAGAGAGAGAGAGAGAGAGAGAGAGAGAGAGAGAGAGAGAGAGAGAGAGAGAGAGAGAGAGAGAGAGAGAGAGAGAGAGAGAGAGAGAGAGAGAGAGAGAGAGAGAGAGAGAGAATTTTCTTGACTTCAGTACAATATACAAAGCATTACCGTGTGTGTGTGTGTGTGTGTACACACACACACACACACACACACACACACACACACACACACACACACACACACACACACACAGATACAACTAATCAATAATTACAAACGCACACACGCACACGCAAGGCATTAGGTAGGCATAGAAACACACACACACACACACACACACACACACACACACACACACACACACACACACTAAAACACCCTTAAATATCTATAAGGCACGACAAGACCAGCGCCACACCGCCTCTACATTCCAAAGGCTCTCTCTTTATATAATTGAAGTAATAAGGGTTTTTAAGGGTGTTTTTAAGGTTCCAGTGGCAGATTAACACCATTTCTGCATTATTAACTATAGAAACACTCTTAAAAGGCTCTAGTTGAAGTAATAAGGGTTTTTAAGGGTGTTTTTAAGGTTCTAGTGACAGATTAACACCATTTCTGCATTATTAACAGGAGAAACACTCTTTAAAAGGCTGTAATTGAAGTTATAAGGGTTTTTAAGGTTCTAGTGACAGATTAACAGGAGAAACACTCTTAAAAGGCTGTAATTGAAGTTATAAGGGTTTTTAAGGGTGTTTTTAAGGTTCTAGTGACAGATTAACACCATTTCTGCATTATTAACTATAGAAACACTCTTTAAAGGCTCTAGTTGAAGTTATAAGGGTTTTTAAGGGTGTTTTTAAGGTTCTAGTGACAGATTAACACCATTTCTGCATTATTAACTATAGAAACACTCTTTAAAGGCTCTAGTTGAAGTTATAAGGGGTTTTAAGGTTCTAGTGGCAGATTAACACCATTTCTACATTATTAACAGGAGAAACACTCTTAAAAACGCACACACACGCACGCACACACACGCACGCACACACACAGACACACACACACACGCACGCACGCACCTGGGATGGGCTGGGCGTGAGGAAGGAGATAGATTGGGCCAGTAAGTCTGTCACGGGCGAACTGATAACCTAACCCAACACTTGTGTCCACGCCCATGCCTGTCCACGCCCACCGGGGAGAGAGAGAGAGAGAGAGAGAGAGAGAGAGAGAGAGAGAGAGAGAGAGAGAGAGAGAGAGAGAGAGAGAGAGAGAGTAGTAGTAGTAGTAGTAGTAGTAGTAGTAGTAGTAGTAGTAGTTATTATTATTATTGTTGTTGTTTTGTGTGTGTAAGAATGTGTGAGATGAGAGAGAGAGAGAGAGAGAGAGAGAGAGAGAGAGAGAGAGAGAGAGAGAGAGAGAGAGAGAGAGAAATACAACTGTTACTAATGCATAATTTTCTACAATAGGTAAATACAAACATACAAAAAGAGAGAGAGAGAGAGAGAGAGAGAGAGAGAGAGAGAGAGAGAGAGAGAGAGAGAGAGAGAGAGAGAGAGAGAGTCTACATACATACAAACACAAGAAGCAAATCAAAACAAATAAATAAACAAACAAGAAAATAAAGAAAAAAAAAGAAAATAAAGAAAATAAAGAAAAATACACAAATATTTTCATTCCAACTACAAAAAATCAAGAAAAATCAAGAAAATAAAGAAAAAATCAAGAAAATTCAAGAAAATTAAAGAAAATGAAAGAAAATGAAAGAAAATTAAAGAAAATGAAGAAAATTAAAGAAAATGAAGGAAAATTAAAGAAAATGAACGAAAATTAAAGAAAATGAAGGAAAATTAAAGAAAACGAAGGAAAAATTCAAGAAAATGGAAGAAAATAAAGAAAATGAAAGAAAATTAAAGAAAATGAAGAAAATTAAAGAAAATGAAGGAAAATTAAAGAAAATGAAGAAAATTAAAGAAAATGAAGGAAAATTAAAGAAAACGAAGGAAAAATTCAAGAAAATGGAAGAAAATAAAGAAAATGAAGAAAAAATTAAAGAAAATGAAGGAAAATTAAAGAAAATGTAAGAAAATTAAATAAAAATGAAGGAAAATTAAAGAAATTTAAGGAAATATGAAAGAAATTTAAAGAAAATGAAGGAAAATTAAAGAAAATTAAAGAAAGGAAAAAAAAATGAAGGAAGAAAATAAAGGAAATGAAGAAAAATTTAAGAAAATGAAGGAAAATAAAAAATGAAGGAAAATCAAAGAAAATGAAAGAAAATGAAAGAAAAAGGAGGAAAATTAAAGAAAATAAAAGAAAATGAAGAAAATAAGAAAATAAAGGAAAATTAAAGAAAATGAAGGAAATTAAAGAAAATGAAGGAAAATGAAGGAAATGAAGGAAATGAAAGAAAATGAAGGAAATTAAAGAAAATGAAAGAAAATGAAGGAAATGAAAGAAAATGAAAGAAAATGAAGGAAATTAAAGAAAATGAAGGAAATTAAAGAAAATGAAGGAAAATTAAAGAAAATGAAGGAAAATTAAAGAAAATGTAAAACAAAACGAGAAATGGAAAACAAGAAAAGGAAAAAACAAGAAAAGAAGAAAACGACTAAAAAAAAAAAAAAAAAAAATAAATAAATAAATAAAAAAATAAAATAAATAAATAAATAAAATAAAATAAATAAATAAATAAATAAATAAATAAACAAAAATAAAAAACAAAATAAATAAAATAAATAAATAAATAAATAAATAAAATAAATAATAAACAAACAAATAAAAACACTCATTGGTAACCCTCCCCCAGGAACGCCCCTATCAGAAACCAACCCCACCCCTGAGAAACGCCCCCACAAGGAAACCCTCAGAAACCCCTGACGATCCCCCGGATTACCATCCCCTTAGGAACCCCCAGGAGACCCCTTGAAAACGCCCCTCCAGAATATTCCCCTAGGACGCCCCCAGAGCGCCCCCCCCTGGAACCCACCCCCCTTTGAACTTACCTGTAAATTGCCAGAAGGGGGTAGCGGGGAGGCCGGGGGTGCATGGGGTGGGGGGGAGGGGCCAGTGTGCGGGGAGGGCGGTGGGGGGCGAGCTGGCACCCCCCCTCCCCACTCCCCCAGGGTCATCAGGCGGTCTAGGGGGGTCCTGCCGCTGTCTCGCTACTGCTATGCCCACGGGGATGGCGCCCCCCTGGGTACTGGCCCCTCCTCCTCCTCCTCCTCCTCCTCCTCCTCCTCCTCCTCCCCCTCCTCCTCCTCCTGCTCCTGAAAAATTTGGTTTGTTTAAGTCTCTCTCTCTCTCTCTCTCTCTCTCTCTCTCTCTCTCTCTCTCTCTCTCTCTCTCACAATATTTTCATCTTTTCTCTCAATTAACTATCATCTCTCTCTCTCTCTCTCTCTCTCTCTCTCACCGTGGGCGGCGGTCTGGGCGGGGGCGGCCTTGTCTTCAGTGCGGGGCGGAGGGCGGCGGGGCGGGGCGCGGGCGTGGTGTGTGTGGGCGGCGGGCGGCATCAGGTTGGTGAGGGCCACAATGGGCGGGAAGGCGTGGCGTGGCTCCCCTGTGGGTGTGCGTGGGCATGAGTGCGTGGGCGTAAAATTGTTCCCTAAAAGATCACAAGAATGAAGACAGTTTGGCATGTTTTTAGGGCATTTTAAGACAGTTTGGCATGTTTTAGGGCATTTTAAGACAGTTTGGCATGTTTTAGGGCATTTTAAGACAGTTTGGCATGTTTTAGGGCATTTTAAGACAGTTTGGCATGTTTTTAGGCCATTTTAAGACAGTATGGCATGTTTAAAGGGCATCTTAAGACAGTGTGGCATGTTTTAGGGCATTTTAAGACAGTTTGGTAAGTTTTAGGGCATTTTAAGACAGTTTGGCATGTTTTAGGGCATTTTAAGACAGTTTGGCATGTTTAGGGCATTTTAAGACAGTTTGGTAAGTTTTAGGGCATTTTAAGACAGTTTGGCATGTTTTAGGGCATTTTAAGACAGTATGGCATGTTTAAAGGGCATTTTAAGACAGTGTGGCATGTTTAAAGGGCATTTTAAGACAGTGTGGCATGTTTTGAAGGCATTTTAAGACAGGTTGGCAGGTTTTGAGGGCATTTTTAGAAAGTTTAGCATGTTTTGAGGGCATTTTAAGATAGTCTGGCATGTTTTGAGGGCATTTTAAGACAGTTTGGCATGTTTTGAGGGCATTTTTAGAAAGTTTAGCATGTTTTGAGGGCATTTTAAGTCACAAATAACTACTTCTAATACAGTCTTCACCATTTTAATCCCCCACATGAGTTTGTGAAGCTGTAGAAAGTCACCAAATAGTCACCACAAGGAATAGGGAAACACCTCCTAGTACTGAAGGGTTAAAGAAATAAAGCTCTCTCTCTCTCTCTCTCTCTCTCTCTCTCTCAAAGACACATACATACATACATACATATATACACACTTTTTTTCTCTCTTTCTATATCACACAAACTCTCTCTCTCTCTCTCTCTCTCTCTCTCTCTCTCTCTCTCACCTGTTTCTTCCTTCTCTTCCTCCGTCGCCTCCTGCACCTCTTCCTCCTCCTCTTGTTCCTCCTCCTCCTCTTCCTCCTCCTCCTCCTTCTCCTCCTCCTCTTCCTCCTCCTTCCCCCCCTCCTGCCACACCTGGGCGTGGGGGGTCTTCATAGGCACTGAGAGAGGGAGTGTGGGTGGGTGGGGGAGGGTGGGGTGGAGGTGAAGGCAGGGGACGAGAGGGGGGCGGAATGGGAGTTTGTTCTGAGATCTTGGGGGCGTTGGTCCGGAGATCGTGGGGCCCTGGGGGTAGCCGGAGGTCGTGGGGGTGGGGGTGCATGGGGTGGGTGGTACGGATTTCGTGGGCGGCTGGGGGTCGGAGGGAGGGGCGTCCTTCCTCCCCACCCATATGAGCCTTCCACGTCCCCAGCCCCGCCCCCCCTCCCCTCCAGCCCCGTGCTTCCTCAGGGGCGTGGCCGTTTATACTATGGGTGAAGAGCGCCCCCCCCGGTCCCCTACCCCACTGCTCCTCCAGCCGCCCCGTGATCACTTAGCACGGGGGGCGGGACCTGGGGTGTCTGTGCTTCCCCCTGGGGCACTGCCTGGGGGAGGGGGGTGATGGTAGGAGGGTGCAAGGGGGCCATCAGCTGACCCCCACTTGCTATCACAGGGGGCAGCGCTCCCGCCAAAGCCGCGTCTGTAAAGAAAAGGGAAAAAATTGGCCATTCAATACCAGGACACATTTTTGCCATTAGACCATTTTATTTTACCATTAGACCATTTTATTGACTTTAGTAAGGGTTTAGGGCATTTTAAGACAGTTTGGCATGTTTTGAGGGCATTTTAAGACAGTTTGGCATGTTTTAAGGGCATTTTACGAGTTTGACATGTTTTAAGGGTATTTTAAAACAGTTTGGCATGTTTTAAGGCCATTTTAAGATAGTTTGGCATGTTTTGAGGACATTTTAAGAGTTTGGCATGTTTTGAGGACATTTTAAGAGTTTGACATGTTTTAAGGGTATTTTAAAA
>NC_059280.1:906237-928737 GCF_017591435.1 Portunus trituberculatus | reverse complement strand
ACACACAAAACACCCTAAAACACTCAAAACCCCACAAAACACTCAAAAACACCCCACAAAACCCCACAAAACACTCAAAAACCACTCAAAAACCCCCACAAAACACTCAAAACACCCCCAAAACACTCACCCAGCCCCATAGCAGAGTAGACAGCAGCCGCCACATAGACATTGAAAGGCGTGAATCCAAAGGCAGAGATGTATAGGATCTGCGCCCCTAGGAACGCTGTCAGCCCGTGTACAAACAGCTCCTCCCAGATCAGCAGAGCGTCCCCCACTGCTGATAACACCAGGCCCAGCACGATACGGCGGGAGTAAGCGTATCTGCAGGAGGAGGAGGAGGAGGAGGAGGAGGAGGAGGAGGAGGAGGAGGAGGAAGGGATGGAGGGATGGAGAGGGAGGAGGAGGAGGAGGAGGAGGAGAAGAGAAAGAGGAGGAGGAGGAGGAGGAGGGAGGAGGAGGGAAGGAAGGAAGGAAGAGGAGGAGAGGGAGGAGGGCCAGAGAAGAGGAGGAGGGAAGAGGGAAGAAGAAGAAGAAGAAGAAGAGGAGGAGGAGGAGGAGGAGGAGGAAGGGAGGAAGGAAGAGGGAGGGAGAGGGCCAGAGACGAGGAGGAGAAGAAGAAGAAGAAGAAGAAGAAGAAGAAGAAGAAGAAGAAGAAGAAGAGGAGGAGGAGGAGGAGAGAAGAAGAAGAAGAAGAAGAAGAAGAAGAAGAAGAAGAAGAAGAAGAAGAAGAAGAAGAAGAAGAAGAAGAAGAAGAAGAAGAGGAGGAGGAGAAGGAGGAAGAAGAGATGTAAATGAAGGAAATAGCGAGAGAGAGAGAGAGAGAGAGAGAGAGAGAGAGAGAGAGATTATCATTATTATTTCTATTTCCTTTTTATTATTGTTCTCTTCATTATTCCTCCTGTTTATTCAATTCTTCTCTATTTCCAACGTCTCAAATAGAAAACGGTTAACTAATCAGAGAAAACGACAATTTTAAAGGTACACCATACTATATTACCCCTTCACTATTATTACTACTACTACTACAATTACTACTGCTACTATAACTACTATTACTATAACTACAGCTACTACAACTACTGCAGCTTCAAGAACAGTCTTTCCCACGCACACTGACACCCAAACACCACACGCAACACCACAAACACACCAGAAAAACACCAAAATATAACATCAACCAAACTCAGCTCATCCCAGCCTCTCTCAGTGCATCTCCCTTCAAACTACTACTATTATCACAACAACTACTTCAACTACAACTACTACAACCACCACAACTCAAGAACAACCCTTCCCACACACAATGACACCAAAACACCACACGCAACACCACAAACAAACCAGAAAAACCACTAAATATAAACCCAACCAAACCTAGTCCATCACAGTGACTAATACTGAAACTATTACTACTATAACTACAAATACTACCCAAACTACCACAACTACAACTACCACAACCACCACAAATCAAAAACAACCCTTCCCACACACAATAACACCAAAACACCACACGCAACACCCGAAACACACCACAAAAACACCAAAAACACACACCAACCCCCAAAAACACAATAAATCTTAAATCTTTCAAACTACCACTATTACTACGACTACAAGAACTACCACAGCGTCAGGAACTACCCTACACGCCCCTAGAGCCTCAGTACTTACTCCTCCCCAAGACTCATGCCGTGTAGGAGGACGAAGGCGATGAGGGACACGACAGGAAGGCATTTAATCACCATCGCTAGCAGGGAAGGCTGATCAGACGGAATGAACAGCACGAAATAAATAGCCACAGTCTTAAAGAACGGCATAAGCTTCGGTCCCACGCTCTTCAACTGAAAGACACAATGGAGGGAAATTAGCGCTGGGAAATGGAAATATGGAAATGGGAGAGGGAAATGGGACGGGTGAATAGATGGAAATACGAATGGAAATAGATATGGAAATATGGAAATACACAGAACTGGGGGATTTAACGCTGGGAAATGGAAATATGGAAATAGATGTGGAAATATGGAAATAGGAGATGAGAGATGGAAATTAACGCTGGGAAGTGGAAATATGGAAATGCAGAGATGGAAATGGATGGAAATCAACTCTGGGAAATGGAAATATGGAAATGCAGAGATGGAATGGAGGGAAATTAACTCTGGGAAATGAATATGGAAATAGGAGATGAGAGATGGAAATTAACTCTGGGAAATGGAAATATGGAAATGGATAGATGGGAGATGGAAATTAACGCTGGGAAATGGAAATATGGAAATGGGAGATGGGAGATGGAAATGGGAGGGGTGAATAGATGGAAATACAAATGGAAATAGAAATGGAAATATGGAAATACACAGAACTGGGGGAAATTAACGCTGGGAAATGGAAATATGGAAATGCAGAGATGGAAATAAACAGATGGAAATGGAAATAAAAATGGAAATATGGAAATGGAGACCAGGAAATGGGGGAAATGAAGAGGGAAATAGAAATATGGAAATAAATGTGGAAATATGGAAATAAACGTTTTATTGGTGAGAAAAACGTTTTATTGGTAAGAAAAACGTTTAAATTGGTGAGATAAATAACGTTTAACTTGAAAAACGTTTTAAAATTGTTGAGAAAACGTTTAAATAGGTGAGGAAAACGTTTGAATTGGTGAGAAAAACGTTTAGATTGGTGATAAAACGTTGAACTGGTGAGAAAAACGTTTTATTGGTAAGAAAAACGTTTAATTGTTGAGAAAAACGTTTGAATTTGTGAAAAACGTTTTATTAGTGAGAAAAACGTTTTATTGGTGAGAAAAACGTTTTATTGGTGAGAAAAACGTTTAAATTGGTGAGAAAAACTTTTAAATTGGTGAGAAAAACGTTTAAATTGGTGAGAAAAACGTTTAAATTGGTGAGAAAAACGTTTTATAAGTGAGAAAAACGTTTTATTGGTGAGAAAAACGTTTAAATTGGTGAGAAAAGCGTTTAAATTGGTGAGAAAAACGTTTTATTAGTGAGAAAAACGTTTTATTGGTGAGAAAAACGTTTAATTGAGAGAAACGTTTGAATTGGTGAGAAAACGTTAAAATTGGTGAGAAAACGTTGAATTTGTGAGAAAACGTTTGAATTGGTGAAAAAAACCGTTTGAATTTGTAAGAAAACGTTAAAATTGGTAGGAAAAAACGTTTTGACTGGTGATAAAACATTGAACTGGTGAGAAAAACGTTTGAATTGGTGAGAAAACGTTTGAATTGGTGAGAAAAACGTTCAAATTGGTGAGAAAAATGTTTTGAATAGTAAAAAAAGTTTGAATTGGAGGAAAACGTTTTAATTCATGACAAAACGTTTAAATTGATAGGAAAAAACTTTTTGATTGGTAAGAAAACGTTAAAATTGGTGAGAAAAACGTTCAAATTGGTGAGAAAAACGTTTTGAATAGTGAAAAAACGTTTGAATTTGAAAGAAAACGTTAATATGGTGAGAAAAACGTTTGAATTGGTGATAAAAACGTTTAAATTAGTGAAAAACGTTTAAATTGATGAAAAACGTTTGAATTGGTGAGAAAAACGTTTTATTTTTAAGAGTTTGTTTATTTAATTATTTTATGTGAAGGGAAAATGTTGCTGTTGATGTTTTGAAAGAGAGAGAGAGAGAGAGAGAGAGAGAGAGAGAGAGAGAGAGAGAGAGAGAGAGAGAGAAAGAAAGAAAGAAAGAAAGAAAGAAAGAAAGAAAGAAAGAAAGAAAGAAAGAAAGAAAGGAAGAAAGAAAGAAAGAAAGGAAGAAAGAAAGGAAGAAAGAAAGAAAGAAAGGAAGAAAAAGAAAGGAAGAAAGAAAGAAGAGAGAGAGAGAGAGAGAGAGAGAGAGAGAGAGAGAGAGAGAGAGAGAGAGAGAGAGAGAGAGCGTGACACGGAACTAAAACACGAAGTCATTAAACACTTGCTCTCTTCTCTCTCTCTCTCTCTCTCTCTCTCTCTCTCTCTCTCTCTCTCTCATCAATATTATGAAAGAGAAAGTAAAAACAGAATTATCTTTAAATTCTTCAAAGATAAGATTACTACTACTACTACTACTACTACTACTACTACTACTGCTACTATTACTACTACTATTACTATTACTACTACTACTACTACTACTATGAAGAAAAAGAATATATTGAGAGAGAGAGAGAGAGAGAGAGAGAGAGAGAGAGAGAGAGAGAGAGATATTAGTACACAGGAACTCAACTGACACACACACACAGAGAGAGAGAGAGAGAGAGAGAGAGAGAGAGAGAGAGAGAGAGAGAGAGAGAGAGAGAGAGAGAGAGAATAATATGACCTTCGCTTAGAATCTAGCAGTTGCTTATGTGCGCAATATTAGAGAGAGAGAGAGAGAGAGAGAGAGAGAGAGAGAGAGAGAGAGAGAGAGAGAGAGAGAGAGGGACCCACTTGACCTAATATTGCTGTTTACAAGTTAGATAGTAATAATGGACTACTACTACTACTACTACTACTACTACTACCACCACCACCACTACTACTACTACTACTACTACTACTACTACTGCTACTACTATTACTATTATCACCACCACTATAACCACTACTACGACTACTTATACTACTGAAAGAGAGAGAGAGAGAGAGAGAGAGAGAGAGAGAGAGAGAGAGAGAGAGAGAGGCACCTTTGATACCCCGATGGGAATAATAATCACGTTCGTCTCTCTCTCTCTCTCTCTCTCTCTCTCTCTCTCTCTTGGCTCACTTGTGGAATGCTTGCTAAATTTGAAGAAATTCTCTCTCTCTCTCTCTCTCTCTCTCTCTCTCTCTCTCTCTCTCACCGGATATAAGTTTGGTGACAGAGAGAGAGAGAGAGAGAGAGAGAGAGAGAGAGAGAGAGAGAGAGAGAGAGAGAGAGAGAGAGGGCAGACATAAACAAACTGAAAAGAAGAGGAAGAGGAAGAGGAGGAGGAGGAGGAGGAGGAGGAGGAGGAGGAGGAGGAGGAGGAGGAGGAGGAGAAGAAAGAAAAGGAAAGGAAAAAGTAGTAGTAGTAGTAGTAGTAGTAGTAGTAGTAATAATAATAATAATAATAATAATAATAATAATAAGAGAGAGAGAGAGAGAGAGAGAGAGAGAGAGAGAGAGAGAGAGAGAGAGAGAGAGAGTGCGTGAGAAAGAAATGAACTGTATCTTTCTCTCTCTCTCTCTCGTGCTCTGGCAACACTATGAGAGAGAGAGAGAGAGAGAGAGAGAGAGAGAGAGAGAGAGAGAGAGAGAGAGGGGAAAGGAACAGCTGATATGAGCAGAACACACACAAAAAACGCCCTTAAACACCCCTTCCACACGTCCCCCACCCCCACTACACACCTGCCCCCCACACTTACCACCTGCTTGGGGGTCGCCATTGTAAACAAATGAATCACATAAGACACACGAGACAAAGGGCAACGATCCTCTCCCTCTCACGTCTCGCTGGTAACTGGCGCCTCAATGATTCGCGGGCTAAGGGAGGCTGGGTTGTGACGTCATCAAATCCCTGGGTTCTGATTGGCTAGTGGGTTATGACGTCACTTCCTACGTCGTATTGAGTAGCCAATCACGTGGCGAAGATTTGTGTTTTGTTTACATGATTTGTTTACGTTGTATAGAAAGGTTTAGGTGTATGGGGAATGTATGGGGGTTGTGAAATACGTTATGAAAAATGCTGTTTTTTATTTTTTCAGCGGTAAATTAGTAAATAAGGGTGATTTTTTTTTTTCGTATTATTTAAGCTTACGACGCAGTTACGGTGAATAAATGCTAATATTTTGGTTCTATTTTGAAACTGCAGGGGAAAAATACTTAAAAATTACCACATATACAACATAAATAGTGGTAGTGGTGGTGGTAGTAGCAGTAGTAGTGGTGGTGGTGGTGGTGGTGCTAGTAGTAGTAGTAGTAGTAGTAGTAGTAGTAGTAGTAGTAGTAGTAGTAGTAGTAGTGGTGGTAGTGTTATCAGGATGTACTTGGAAAAAGATAAAGAGAGAGAGAGAGAGAGAGAGAGAGAGAGAGAGAAAGAGAGATAAAGCACATCTCTCTCTCTCTCTCTCTCTCTCTCTCTCTCTCTCTCTCCTCCTCCTCCACACACACACACACACACACACACACACACACACACACACAGTTAATGATTCACAGCAAATTCACCAATAGGCAACCACGCTCATTAAAATGCTAAGGACAACACGTTCAGGACATGTTTAGGCAGAAGAACACGTGACTGAAGGGACACACACACACACACACACACACACACACACACACACACACGGAATCATAACTTCCACTACGTTATGGAAAAAGAACTTTGAAAACTATGATATTGAAAAACACCTTTAAAAATTCTTAATATTGTAAAAACACACTTAAAACACCCAATATTTCAAAAAAACACCCTCAAAACTCTAAACATTGTAAAAAAACCACTCTTAAAACACCCAATATATAAATAAAACACCCTCAAAACTCTAAACATTGTAAAAACACTCTTAAAACACCCAATATTTCAAAAAAACACCCTCAAAACTCTAAACATTGTAAAAAAAACACTCTTAAAACACCCAATATTTAAAAAAAAAAACACCCTCAAAACTCTAAACATTGTAAAAACACTTAAAACACCCAATATTTCAAAAACACCTCAAAACTCTAAACATTGTAAAACACTTAAAACACCCATATATAAAGAAAACACCTCAAAACTCTAAACATTGTAAAACACTCTTAAAACACCCAATATTTCAAAACACCTCAAAACTCTAAACATTGTAAAAAACACTCTTAAAACACCCAACATTTCAAAAAAACACCCTCAAAACTCTAAACATTGAAAAAAAAACAATCTTAAAACACCCAATATTTCAAAAAAACACCCTCAAAACTCTAAACATTGAAAAAAAAAACACTCTTAAAACACCCAACATTTCAAAAAAACACCCTCAAAACTCTAAACATTGAAAAAAACACTTAAACACCCAATATTCAAAAAAACACCCTCAAAACTCTAAACATTGAAAAAACTCTTAAAACACCCAACATTTCAAAAAAACACCCTCAAAACTCTAAACATTGAAAAAAAAAAAAAAACACTCTTAAAACACCCAATATTCAAACAAAACACCCTCAAAACTCTAAACATTGAAAAACACTCTTAAAACACCCAACATTTCAAAAAAACACCCTCAAAACTCTAAACATTGAAAAAACACTCTTAAAACACCCAATATTTAAAAAAAAAAACACCCTCAAAACTCTAAACATTGTAAAAAACACTCTTAAAACACCCAATATTTCAAAAAAACACCCTCAAAACTCTAAACATTGAAAAAACACTCTTAAAACACCCAATATACAAACAAAACACCCTCAAAACTCTAAACATTGAAAAAAAACACTCTTAAAACACCCAACATTTCAAAAAAACACCCTCAAAACTCTAAACATTGAAAAAAAAACAATCTTAAAACACCCAACATTTAAAAAAAACACCCTTAAAAACAACAACTTCTACTCAAAGGCGAACTTACCATTAGCTATTTTAGATGGGGATACTTTTAAGGGAGGTACCTATCTCAAAGCCTCCCCGCCAGTGAGGAAGTGAGGAAGCCCTACCTGCACTCTGACCTTAACACCACTATACAATTGGCAATGGCCCCTGTGTTTCTAGAGCCCCTATGGAACTCCTCCTATGCATGTGATTAATAGAGGTTTCATTATTTCCACGCATTATTTGAGTTTTTGAGTGAAATACTAGTGAAGGAGGAGGAGGAGGAGGAGGAGGAGGAGTGAAAAGAAATCTGAGGTGTTTTGGGGTGTTTTGGTGTGTTTTTAGGGTGTTTTGGTGTGTTTTGTGGTGTTTGGGAGTGTTTTTGTGTGTTTTGGGTGTGTTTTTGAGGATTTTGCTGTGTTTTGAGGTGTTTGGGTGTTTTGGTGTGTTTTGGTGTGTTTGAGTGTTTTTGTGTTTTGGTGTGTTTTGGGTGTTTTGTGTTTTGGTGATTTTGGTGTGTTTTGGTGTTTGGTGTTTTGTGGAGTGTTTAGATGTGTTTTGTGTGTGTTGTTTGTGTTTGTGTTTGGTGTGTTTGTGTTTGGGATTTTGGTGTGTTTTGTGGTGTTTGGGAGTGTTTTGTGTGTTTTGGATGTTTTTAGGGTGTTTGGGGTGTTTTGGTGTGTTTTGTGGTGTTTGGGAGTGTTTTGTGTGTTTGGATGTTTTAGGTGTGTTTGGGGTGTTTGTGTGTGTTTTGTGTGTGTTGGTGTGTTTGGTGTGTTTTGGTGTGTTTGTGGTGTTTTGTGTGTTTATGTGTGTTTTGTGTGTTTAGAGTGTTAAAGGTGTTTTGGTGTGTGTTTGTGTTTTGGGTGTTGTGTGTGTTTTGGGTGTTTGTGTGTGTGTGTGTGTGGTGTTTGGGAGTTTTGGGTGTTTTGGTGTGTTTGTGGTATTTGGGTGTTTTTGGTGTGTTTTGGTGTGTTTTGTGGTGTTTTAGAGTGTTTTTGTGTGTTTTGGGTGTTTTTAGGGTGTTTGGGGTGTTTTGGTGTGTTTTGTGGTGTTTTTGTGTTTTTGTGTGTTTTTGGTGTGTTTTGAGGATTTTGGTGTGTTATATGGTGTTTGGGAGTGTTTTGGGGTGATTTTGGTGTGTTTTGTGGTGTTCTAGAGTGTTTTTGTGTGTTTTGGGTGTGTTTTGAGGATTTTGGTGTGTTTTGTGGTGTTTGAGTGTGTTTGGGAGTGTTTTTGTGTGTTTTGTGGTGTTTGAGAGTGTTTTGTGTGTTTTGTGGTGTTTGAGAGTGTTTAAAGTGATTTTGTTTGTGTGTTTTGTGGTGTTTTAGTTTAAAGTGATTTTGGTGTGTTTTTGTGTGTTTTGGTGTGTTTTGAGGATTTTGGTGTGTTTTGTGGTGTTTGAGGTGTTTGGGGTGATTTTGGTGTGTTTGAGTGTTTTGTGTTTAGAGAGTTTTGCTGTGTTTTGTGGTGTTTGGGAATGCTTTGGGGTGATTTTGGTGTGTTTTGTGGTGTTTGAGAGTGTTTTGTGTGTTTAGAGTGTTTTGTGTTTTGGTGTGTTTTGTGGTGTTTGGGAGTGTTTGGGGTGATTTTGGTGTGTTTGTGGTGTTTGAGAGTGATTGTGTGTTTGTGGTGTTTTAGAGTGTCTTTGTGTGTTTTGGTGTGTTTTGAGGATTTTGCTGTGTTGTGTGGTGTTTGGGAGTGTTTTGGGGTGATTTTGGTGTGTTTGTGGTGTTTGAGAGTGATTTTGTGTGTTTTGTGGTGTTTGAGAGTATTATTGTGTGTTTTGGTGTGTTTTGAGGATTTTGCTGTGTTTGTGGTGTTTAAGAGTGTTTAAAGGATTTTGGTGTGTTTGAGGTGTTTGGGAGTGTTTTGTGTGTTTGTGGTGTTTAGAGTGTCTTTGTGTGTTTTTGGTGTGTTTTTGAGGATTTTGCTGTGTTTTGTGGTGTTTGAGAGTGTTTTGGGGTGATTTTGGTGTGTTTTGGAGGTATTTAAGAATTTTGCTGTGTTTTGTGGTGTTTGAGAGTGTCTTTGTGTGTTTTTGGTGTGTTTTTGAGGATTTTGCTGTGTTTTGTGGTGTTTGAGAGTGTTTTGGGGTGATTTTGGTGTGTTTTGTGGTGTTTGGGAGTGTTTTTGTGTGTTTTGTGGTGTTTGAGAGTGATTTTTGTGTGTTATATGGTGTTTGAGAGTGTTTTGTGGTGTTTGAGAGTGTTTTTGTGTGTTTTGTGGTGTTTGGGAGTGATTTTTGTGTGTTTTGTGGTGTTTGAGAGTGTTTTTGTGTGTTTTGTGGTGTTTGGGAGTGATTTTTGTGTGTTTTGGTGTTTGAGAGTGTTTTTGTGTGATTTTAGTTGTTTGGGGTGTCTCGGGCCTACCTATGGACGTGTCATGAAAACTGTGCCCTCCTTCAGTCCTGTCTTTGCCTAGGAGCCCCAAATTCCTAAACCCACTCCTCTACAGCCATAAAAAACTCAATATTTATAAAACATCCTTAAAAACACCATTAAGAGAGAGAGAGAGAGAGAGAGAGAGAGAGAGAGAGAGAGAGAGAGAGAGAGAGAGAGAGAGAGAGAGAGAGAGAACAACAACAACAACAATAAAAGGCATTAATATTTTGAAACAATCTTTAATATAATGTTCATATATTATAAAAACTCCCTTGCACAGTTAATGAGGAGGCCTACGTAAACAATTAGGCCTAGGGGGGGTGTCATGGGGGCCTATGGGGGCTGGGGAGGGGGTACAGGGTGGGTATGTTATAAAAAACGGGATATTTCCATGGGTGACTCCAACAAACAAACAAACACTCAACAGAAAACGGAAGAGAGAAAATGTTAACAAATATTTCGTGATTTATTTCATTTATTTTATTTATTTTCGTTTTTTTTTTTTTCATTTATTTTTTTTCTAATTAAACAGAATTTTTTTTTCATTTCATATTTTCTTTTTCTTTTTTATTTATTTATTTTTTTTCATTTTAAGCGATTTTTTTTTTGTATTTCCTCTGCGTTTCGTTCAAGTTGGAGTGAATTTTTTTTATTTTGATGCGTTTCGTTCAAGTTTGAGTGAAATTTCGTTAATTTGATGCGTTTCGTTCAAGATTGAGTGAAATTTCGTTTAATTTGATGCGTTTCGTTCAAGATTGAGTGAATTTCGTTTAATTTGATGCGTTTCGTTCAAGTTTGAGTAAATTTTCGTTAATTTGATGCGTTTCGTTCAAGATTAAGTGAATTTTCATTAATTTGATGCGTTTCGTTCAAGATTAAGTGAATTTTTTTATTTTGATGCGTTTCGTTCAAGATTGAGCGAAATTCGTTTAATTTGATGCGTTTCGTTCAAGATTAACTGAATTTCGTTTAATTTGATGCGTTTCGTTCAAGATTGAGTGAAAATTCGTTTAATTTGATGCGTTTCGTTCAAGATTGAGCGAAATTTCCTTTAAATTTGATGCGTTTCGTTCAAATTAAAGTGATTTTTTCAAACAAATAAGGTAAATACTTTATAAAAATACTGAAAATAAAAAAAATACCAGAAACAGTCGAAATTGAGCGAAATAAGTTGAAAATAAGCTAAAATTACTTAACACATTAGATTAAAATTGCCGAAAATAAGTTAAATACGTTCATGCCTGGTGAAAAAATAAGAGAATAGCAACTCGGGCTCTGATTGGCTAAGAATTCTGTGCAAAAATAGTAAAATGGCAACTAAAATATCAACTCTGGCTCTGATTGGCTAAAAATTCATAGCAAAAAAAGAGAATAAAGCCCAAAATAGCAACTGAACTAGCAACTTGGGCTCTGATTGGCTAAGAATTCGGTGCAAAAATAGTAAAATGGCAACTAAAATACCAACTCTGGCTCTGATTGGCTAAAAATTCATAGCAAAATACAAGAGAATAACAATCGAAATAGCAACTCGCGCTTTGATTGGCGGAGAGAATAACAACTCGTGTTCTGATTGGCTGGCTGTGTTTTCCTGGTTTTTGAATGGCTCGCTGTGATTGGCTGGTGTGTGGCGCCTGCGATGTCATTGGCTGGTTAGAAATTTGAAAGGAAAACTAAAGAAAACGTGACTTTTTACTGAATTTGAATATAGAAAATGGAAGAAAAATTGATTAGTTTATATTTGAAGGGAAGACTAAAGAAAACGTGACATTTTAATGAATTTGAATATAGAAAATGGGTTAGTTTGAATTTAGATGGAGAAAATAACGTCTTTTTTTTTAATATGAATAAAAAAAATGATCTTGTAAATTTGAAGGGAAAAGCAAAGAAAACGTAACTTTTCATGAATTTGTGAAGAAAATGGGTTACTTTGAATTTAAATGGCGAAAAATTTAGGACTGTCTTAAGTTTGAATGAAAAGAAATGAAAGTCACTTAGATTTAACGAAAAAAATTAAAAAAAACTAATGGAAACGAAAATTTGAATGAATCTATAAGAGAAAATGGGGTTTTTTTTCAATTTAAAGAAAAAATATTACGTTTTCTTTTTATTTGAACGAAAAAAAAAAAACAAGAAAATGAGACTTTGAACGAATTTATATGAAGAAAATTGATTTGTTTGAATTTTAATTGAGAAAAAAATTTGGGACTTTTTTTTTTAAATATTTGAAAAAAAAAATTAAAAGTTTACTTAAATCTAACGAAAAAAAAATGAAAATCGGTAATTTGAACGAATTTATATGGAAAAAAAGTTAGTTTGGATTTAAACGGAGGAAAAAAATTAAGGACACTTCAAAATAAATGACAAAAAAAGAAAGATTATTGAAATTTAGCAAAAAATAATAAAAAATGAAACTGAATTAACTTACATGAAGAAAATGGATTGGTTTGAATTAACACTCAGAAAAATTAACGATTTCTCAATCTGAATGATAAAAAATGAAGTTATTTAAATTTAGTGAAAAAATAAATAAAAAACGAGATTTTGAATTAATTTATAAGAAAAAATGGCTTAGTTCAAATTTAAATGGAAATATAAGGACTTTTTATTTGAACGAAGGAAAAATGAAAGCTTATTTAAATTTTGTGAAAAAATAAAATAAAAAAAACGAGAATTTGAATGAATTTATAAGAAAAAATGGCTTAGTTCAAATTTAAATGGAAAAAAATAATGACTTTTTATTTGAACGAAGAAAAAATAAAAGCATATTTAAATCTTGTGAAAAAAAATGAAGAAAAAACAAATTATGAATGAATTTATAAGAAAAAAATGTGTTAGTTCAAATTTAAATGGGAAAAAATAATGACTTTTTATTTGAACGAAGGAAAAATGAAAGCTTATTTAAATTTAGTTAAAAAAACGAGATTATGAATGAATTTATAAGAAAAAATATGTTAGTTCAAATTTAAATGGAAAAAAAAATAAGGATTCTTTTTATTTGAATGCAGGAAAAAATGTAAACTTATTTCAATTTAGTGAAAATAAAATAAAGAAAAACAAAATTATGAATGAATTTATAAGAAAAAAAATGGGTTAGTTCAAATTTAAATGGAAAAAATAATGGCTTTTTATTTGAACGAAGGAAAAAATGTAAACTTATTTAAATTTAGTGAAAAAAAAAAAAAAAAAACGAGATTTTGAATTAAATTATAAGAAAAAATGGCTTAGTTCAAATTTAAATGGAAAAAAATAATAAATAAGGATTCTTTTTTATTTGAATGCAGGAAAAAATGTAAACTTATTTCAGTTCAACGAAACACTAAAAGAAAACGAGACTTTGATTGAATTAGCATGAAGAAAATGGATTACTTTGAATTGAAACTAAAAAAAAAAAAAAAAAAAAAATTAGGACTTTTAAATTTGAGTGAAAAAAGAAAGTTTATTTAAATTTAGTGAAAAAAAATAATAAAAAAAAACGAGACTTTGATTGAATCTACATAAAGAAAATATATTGTTTGAATTGAAACTGAAAAATAAAAAAAAAAAAAAAAAAAAAAAAAAAAAAAAAAAAAAAAATAACAAGTTTGAATGAAAAAAAAAGTTTATTCAAATTTAGTGAAAGAGACTTTGAATCAATTTACATGAAAAAAAAAAAAATGGATTTGTTTGAATAGAAAACGAGAAAAAAAATAATGCCTTTTAAATTTGAATAAAAAAAAGTTTATTTAAATTTCGTGAAAAAAAAACTTATAAGAAACGAGACTTTGAATTAGATAAAGAAAATGGATTTGTTTGAATTGAAAACGAGAAAAAAATAATGCCTTTTAAATTTGAATAAAACAAAAATATTTAAATTTCGTGAAAAAAAAACTTATAAGAAACGAGACTTTGAATTAAATAAAGAAAATGGATTTGTTTGAATTGAAAATGAGAAAAATTAACGACTTTTAAATTTGAATGAAAAAAAAGAAAGTTTATTTAAATTTAGTGAAAAAAAAACTAATAAAAAACTGAGACTTTGAATCAATTTACACGAAGAAAATGGATGAGTATGAATTGAAAATGAGAAAAATTAACGACTTTTAAATTTGAATGAAAAAAAAGACAAAATATGAAAAAAAAAAAAAATGTGGTTAGTTTGAATTTGAACGAAGAAAATGGAAATTGACTTCATAGTTGCAAAAAAAAAAAAATAAATAAATAAATAAAATGAAATAAATAAATAAAAACAAACAAACAAATGAAAAAAACACGACTGACAGAATGTAAATAAAAAAATGGGATTGTGAAAAAAAATGAACGAAGAAAACGGAAATTGACTTATAAAAAAAATTGAAACTTATAAAAAGAAAACGAAATAAAAGCTTTAGAACTTTTAAATATGAATGAAAAAAAAAAATGAAGTTTATTTAAATTTACCGAAAAAAAAACAAGATTGACAAAATATGACTAAAAGAAAATGGGTTTAGTTTGAATCTTAATGAAGAAAATGGAAAATTACTAAGAGTTTTAAGAAGAAAATGGAATAATGGAAAAAAATAGATAAACAAACAAATGAAAAACGAGAATGACAAAATCCAAATAAAGAAAATGGGGTTTGAACGAAAAAAAACGGAAATTGACTTACAAAAAAATGAAAAAAAAAAAAAAAAAAACACGAAATAAAAAGCCTTAAAATTTGAACAAAGAAAACGGGAATTAGTAAAATGAAAGAAAACGGAGAAATGACTTGAGTTTTGAGGGAAGACTGAAGTACTTGTTTGTTTGTTAGTTTGTTGGTTAGGATAGGTTAGGCTAGGTTTTGTTTGTTTGTTTGTTTGTTTGTTTGTGGAGAATATTAAGTAACTATTTTTCCAGCCAATTACACCACACACACACACACACACACACACACACACACACACACACACACACACACACACACATTAATTAAATTTGAAGTTTTTTTTATTTCAAATCCAAAAAAATAGAAAATGAAAATAATAATAATAATAATAATAATAATAATAATAATAATAATAATAAACGAAGAAAAAAATCAAGGAAAACTAAAAAAAAAATTATAAGCTTAATTTTTTTTATTGAAATAATGACAATAATAAAAAATAGAAAGAGGAGAGATGGAAAAACAAAAATCTTAACTAATATAAGTAGGACTATATCATAAGGAAGATAGAAGTAGTAGTAGTAGTAGTAGTAGTAGTAGTAGTAGTAGTAGTAGTAGTAGTAGCAATATAAAACTTAAAAAACTATATTAAACTAAGAAAAAAGTGATACACAGATACAATAATAATAATAATAATAATAATAGTAATAGTAATAATAGTAGTAATAGTAATAATAATAATGCAAAAATATATACATAAAAAAAAGAACTAAAAATACTCAATATCGGTAACTAATAATAATAATAATAATAATAATAATAATAATAATAATAATAACAATAAAACTAGTGATTACAAATAACTAAACCTAACTGCCTTAAAATATAGAAAAAAACACACAAACGAACACACTCACTAATAATAATAATAACAATAATAATAATAATAATAATAATTTCTACATTTATTACCATTATTATATATTTATTTTAATGTTTTTAATATTGATTAGGAAAAACAAAATAAATATATAAAAGAAGAATTACAATTGCCATTATTATTATTATTTCTATTATTATTATTATCATTATTATTATTTGTTTGTAATTGCTCTCTCTCTCTCTCTCTCTCTCTCTCTCTCTCTCTCTCGGGACAAAATATATGTTATATGCATCTATACATAATTATATATATATAATCTTTTGTTTTTCCTCTCCTACAAGTTACCTACATAAGATCTTACATTGTACACACTCACACACACACACACACACACACACACACACACACACACACACACACACAGTCCCTGACAATTACAAATACTATGTAGGTGAATTATATGTGCATGTGCGTGTGCGTGTGTGCGTGTGTGTGTGTTTGGAAGGGTTTATGTGTGCGTACAGAGAGCAAGCACACACACGCACACGCACACACACACACACATGAGGTGACTGCTGCTGTTTGGCACATGTTTGTTGAACCTTTGTGGAGGAGGAGGAGGAGGAGGAGGAGGAGGAGGAGGAGGAGGAGGAGGAGGAGGAGGAGGAGGAGGAGGAGGAGGAGGAGATAATAATGACAAAGAATCTAAGAAAAAGAAGAATTGAGATAAGAGGAGGAGGAAGAACTTAAGCATTATATAACACACACACACACACACACACACACACACACACACACACACACACACACACACACACACACACACACACGCATCATCACCGTCTATAGAACGAAAGACAGGGATATACATTTACACACACACACACACACACACACACACACACACACACACACACACACACACACTCGGAAGAAACAGATAATATTATATACAGTTTATGTACGTGTGTGTGTGTGTGTGTGTGTGTGTGTGTGTGTGTGTGTGTGTGTGTGTGTGTTTGCTTATATTTAAAAATGGACGTTTGGAAAAGTTTTTAAATGTATATAATTTTTTCACGTTTTTTTACAAGTTTATACACAAGGTCAGCCATTTTGTGAGTGGCTCTCTCTCTCTCTCTCTCTCTCTCTCTCTCTCTCTCTCATACACACACATGCATTTTTAATTGATATATTTCTTTCACAAAACCTTTTCCTATTATTATTATTATTATTATTATTATTATTTATTATGGCTATTTCGTTTTTTTTTTATTTAATTTTTCTATTATTATTATTATTTTTTGCTGTATTTTCCATCATATAACAAAATTCTATACAAACTTTACAAGATGAGAAAAAAAAATTGTTTCTTTATTTCCATTTTGTGTGTTTTTTTTTATTTAATGTTTGTGTTTTTTGTGTGATTTTAATCTTTTCCAGTTTAAAATATTTCTTTTTTTCTATTTCTAAGTTTAAATTGATGTTATTGTTGTTTTTGTAGTTTTTTTTATTTTTTTTTTTTTTTGCTTTTCGTTCGTTTTACAAAATATTTTTTTTTTGAAATTGATCTAAATTGTCTTTATTTTCTTTTCTACGTGTATAAAAAGTTAGTCATTTTCTTTTATTTTTCTTTTCTATCAATTTTCTTCATTTCATTCTTTCCTTCCATTCTTTTCTATTTCTAAATTATTCCACACTTTTCATTTTCATCACATTCATTTCCTTTTTTCATTTCTTTATTTCAATTTTGACATTATTATTATGAGTTTTATTTTGAAATTTTAAGTTTATCCTAAAATTTTCAACGTTTTCTATCTTTGATTTTATTTTCATTTATTTTTTTTCACATTATCATTTTCCATTTTAAATTTCTAACAGTTAACCATAAAAATTTCCTCCGTTTTCTTTCATATCAAAAAAAAAATTATTCTTCCATTTTCTGTTGTCCTTTCATTCTTATTTTCAACATTTTTTTTTTTTCCTTTTCAGTTTCAATTTTTTCTTTTATTTTGCTTTAAATGTTTGAGCGAAAATTTTCCTTCTAAATTACGTCAATCAGAATTATTAACCTCATTTTTCTCTCTACATTTCAGTTTATTCAAAAATTTCTTGCATTTTTCTCAATAGTTATTTACCTTTTCCCGTTTTCTGTTCAAATTCTCAGTTTTTTTTTTTTTTATTTCAATCATTTTCAAAACATATAATTGACCTTTTTTTTTTTTTAATAAGTCTTAATATATTTTTTAATCTATTTATAACTTTATTTTGGTTCAATTTCAAATAAGGGTCATTTTTTCTTCTTCCACAATTATCAAAACATTTATTTTCTATTCATATTTAAGTTTATTGAATTTTCTTCCGTTTTTCAAGTTTACCTTCATTTATTTACCTTTTTTCTCGTTTTCTGTTCAAATAGTGAGTTTTTTTAATTTCTAGTTTCATTAATTTTCAAAACCTATAATCAACATTTTTCTAATAAGTCTTAATTTTTTTTTTTCATCTATTTCTTCATATTCACCTTTTTTTTCATTTTCCAATTTCCATTTTCTATTAATTTCAACTTAATTGTTCATATTTCTCTATATTTCTCAATTTCCACTTCTTAATTAATTTCAAACATATTTCTTTCCAAATCATTCGTTCATATTTCTCTATGTCTACAAATCCAATTCATCTTCCTCATATTTCTTAATTAATTTCAAACACATTTTTTCTCCAATTCGTCACATTTTTCACATTAATTCATTCACTATTTAAACTTTTTTATTTTTAGCATCGCTCGCCACTTTATCAAAAATTTCCCCAAAAAAACTTTCGCTCATGAACTTAATTTGTGAAAAGGAAGACTACCTCACTCACTCTCTCTTGTAGTTAGTAGCAGCAGCAGCAACAGTAGTAGTAGTAGTAGTAGTAGTAGTAGTAGTAGTAGTATTTGTACTATTTATATAACTACTACTGTTTTTATTATTTTTTTTTGTTAAGTTTTTGTTTCATATTTATAGCACTGCGTTTATGGCACTGTGTTATTCGCACGCACGCACGCACACGCACGCAAAAAAAAAAATAAAAAAATAAAAAAACAACAACAAACTTTCACTAATTCGCAAGCATTTTTTCTCGAACGCACTCAAAAATTAAGCTTAGCAACTTCCGCACTCAAAAAACAAGGAACGCACTCAAACACACTCAAACATTCACTCGAGTAAAGGAATTTGTGGGAAAACGCACTCAAAAAATTTTAGACACACACACATACACATACACACAATTGAACAAACGCACTCAAATAAACACGACTTGGGAACGCACTCAAAATTTTAACTTCCAAACACACACACACACTCGACTCGATTGAAGAACGCACTCAAAGAAAAAAAAAACGCAAAAAACGCACTCAAAAATGAAAATAACTGGATATAATAGCAAAACACACTCAATTTTCCCACACACTCAAAAAAAAAAAAAAAAAAAATAATAATAATAATAATACCAACACGCACTAAAAAAAAAAAAACACTCAAAACACAACAAAAGCAACAAAACACACTTTCTCACAAACGCACTCACTCAAAAACTGAAAGAAAAAGAGAAAGAAAAAAACAGAATTAAATGAAAAAATTGAGAAACGAACACACACACACACACACACAAACAAACACACCAAAAACACCCAAAAAACACCCAAAAAAACACACATAACTAAAGCGAATTTCTAGAATGAGACATGTGGGGTGACGAACTGGCGCCCCCACCTCCTTTCCTCACCGCAGCACCTCCAGCACCCCCGGAATTCGACTGCCCCGCCCCGCCCCTCACCAATCTTTGCGGGCTTCCTTTTCTATGTCTATGGGTGTGTCGATGGTAGCTAATCTTGCCCCCGTTTGCACTGTCGGGGGAGGAGACGGGGGAGGAGTCTATGGGGGTGTCTGTAGGGGTGTCATTGGCAGGGGAGCCGTGGTCTATGCTTTGCTGCAGCGCTACAGGTGTCAGCCACTCTCGAGGAAGGCATCTTTGTAGGAAGGGCACGCAAGAGGAGACGTATGCTAACCTGTTAACCCAAGTTGGTATCTCCTTTCCCACCAGGATCTGAAATACAGGTGGTAGTAGTAGTAGTAGTAGTAGTAGTAGTAGTAGTAGTGGTGGTAGTAGTAGTGGACTGTGGTGTGCGTGTAAAGATTGTGGTGTGTTTGTGTGTAGATTGTTGGGACACGGACACACACACACACACACACACACACACACACACACACACACACACACACACACACACACACACACACACACACACACACACACACACGAACACACACCTGGGTCAGCGCTGAGGAGAAATGGTTGCAGTTTTTAGTCATGAGGTGGTACCTATCACCTCGGAACTCCTTGCCCAACTCTGCCACTATCCTCTTTGCATCGTCCTCCGTGAAGTCCGTGTAGCCTAGATGAATGCTCTGCCTGTGGGGGCGAAGTTGAAGACAGGGTGCATTATCATTACTAATATTACCCTTTATATATGAAGGGGAAAGCTAGGCAAGGGCATCAAAAAACGTGAAAAGAATGCCAGTTGTCAGTTTCTTGTATTAGCGTTAGCCACAATGAAGGGACAAATGTGTTGATACCTCCCTCTTAAATGCAGTGAAGTGGTAGGAAGGTGGAGACACAGAAGCAGGCAGGGAGTTTCAATAGTGGTGAAGGATTGAGAGTACTGGTTAACTCTTGCATCAGGGAGGTGGACAGAATAGTGGTGAAGGATTGAGAGTACTGGTTAACTCTTGCATCAGGGAGGTGGACAGAATAGTGGTGAAGGATTGAGAGTACTGGTTAACTCTTGCATCAGGGAGGTGGACAGAATAGTGGTGAAGGATTGAGAGTACTGGTTAACTCTTGCATCAGGGAGGTGGACAGAATAGTGGTGAAGGATTGAGAGTACTGGTTAACTCTTGCATCAGGGAGGTGGACAGAATAGTGGTGAAGGATTGAGAGTACTGGTTAACTCTTGCATCAGGGAGGTGGACAGAATAGTGGTGAAGGATTGAGAGTACTGGTTAACTCTTGCATCAGGGAGGTGGACAGAATAGTGGTGAAGGATTGAGAGTACTGGTTAACTCTTGCATCAGGGAGGTGGACAGAATAGTGGTGAAGGATTGAGAGTACTGGTTAACTCTTGCATCAGGGAGGTGGACAGAATAGTGGTGAAGGATTGAGAGTACTGGTTAACTCTTGCATCAGGGAGGTGGACAGAATAGTGGTGAAGGATTGAGAGTACTGGTTAACTCTTGCATCAGGGAGGTGGACAGAATAGTGGTGAAGGATTGAGAGTACTGGTTAACTCTTGCATTAGGGAGGTGGAGAGCTGGGTGTACGGGTGATAGAGGGGTGGTTAGGGGTGGTAGGAGGGTGGTTAGGGGTGGTAGGAGGAGTGTGGACAAATAAATAAGAAAAATTACGATATTGAAGAAAACGTACTTAAATTTAAACTGCTCCCCGAGGTCTTCTGCATCTCTTGGGGTTATCTCAAACACTCCAGAGAAAGGGAACGGATGGCCGCCATATGCAAATTCTGAGAGAGAGAGAGAGAGAGAGAGAGAGAGAGAGAGAGAGAGAGAGAGAGAGAGAGTATTAGTTTGATCTTAAGGTAAATGAGGAAAATGTTGAAATAATTTGGTTTTCGTTTTCTATCATATTTCAAGGATGGACTTAACTAAATGTAACCTATTTACTACTACTACTACTATTACTACTACTACTACTACTACTACTACTTACCTGTGCCATATATCTCCACACCTGAGTGAAACACGCCTAGACCAATGGAAGATGTATATTCATTAATCCAGTACTGCAACAAAGAAAACGGGACTAAATTGCCGGTGCTGAGAAAACGTGATTTTTTAGGGTAAACTTGTAAATTATTTGAGATTATCGTTATTATTTTGTTTTGCAATGTTTTTAGTGGTCTATTATTAGTTTGGGTGGAAGGGGTGAAAGAAATACCACAAACACACACAGACACACACATAAACACCCCAAACGCCCTGAAAAACACACTCAAACACCACAAAACACCACCAAACACTCCAAAACACCACAAAATCTCCCCAAAACCCACTCAAACACCTTACACTCTCAAACATCTCCAAAAACACCCAAACACCCCCAAACAAACCCCAAACACACTCAAATATCACCAATCACCCCGAAAAACACACTCACACTCAAACACCCCACAAAACACACTCAAAACACTTCAAACACACCCAAACACTCAAAACACTCAAACACCCAAACACACCAAACACACTCAAACACACCCAAACACACAAAACAAACACCCAAACACTCAAACACAAACACCCAAACACACTCAAACACCTAAACACATTCAAACACCCTGTAAACACGCTCAACACACACAAACACCCCAAAACACCTAAACACACTGAAACACCCTGTAAACACACTCAAACACCCCAAAACACCCTGTAAACACATTCAAACACCCTGTAAACACACTCAAACACCCAAACACCCCAAAACACTAAAACACTCAAACACCCTGTAAACACACTCAAACACCCCAAACACCCAAAACACCTAAACACTCAAACACCCTGTAAAACACACAAACACCCCAAAACACCCTGTAAACACATTCAAACACCCCGTAAAACACACTCAAACACCCCAAAACACCCCAAAAACACCTAAAACACTCAAACACCTGTAAAACACTCAAACACTAAACACCAAACACTCAAAACACCCCAAAAACACCTAAACACACTCAAACACCCCGTAAAAACACTCAAACACCCCAAAAACACCCAAAACACCCCAAAAACACATTCAAACACCCCGTAAAACACGCTCAAACACCCCAACCACCCGACAAAACACTCACCATATCGTATACATTGACGATGACAGGTTGGCGGGCCATATTGACGTAGGCTGCGATGTCCTCCCCGTCGTCAGCCGCGGCAGGGCCCAGACAGCTGGAGAAGGGCAGCCGGCAGCTCCCCAGCCCTTGCGACATTCATAGAAACCCTGTACACATGAACACCAAGCCACTCCAGGGCGGGCCGGGCCACCACCACCACCACCACTACTACCACCACTACCACCACACCCTC
>NC_059280.1:896237-901237 GCF_017591435.1 Portunus trituberculatus | reverse complement strand
GTCCTGCAGCGAAATCCTCTACAATCTGTGATCCCCATACATGGGGATCATGTCTTGTTTAACTATAGTAAATTTCTTATAAAAACTATCATGCAGTGCTATACATAATTATAAATCTAATAAATTTAAGTGCTTATCTAATCTGTTTTTAAACATTGTCAAACTAGTGCTATTTACAACCGTCTCTGGCAATGCATTCCAGAAGTCTACCACTCTATGACTAAAGAAATATTTTCTTATATCTAACCTGCAGCCTTGCTTTCTAATCTTCCTGCCATGATTTCTAGTCCTATTTCCTCCTCTAAGGTAAAGAAAGATCTCACATCTATGTAGTTTGTATCTGAGAACATTTTAAATAACTCTATCATATCCCTCTTATACATCTCCTCTCAAATGAAAACATGTTTAATTCCTTTAATCTATCTCTATACTCCAGGCGCTTTAATGCTGGTATCATCCTAGTTGCTCTTCTCTGAACTGCTTCTAACATGTTGATATCCTGCCTATAGTGGGGTGACCAGGCCTGTATGCAATACTCTAAATGGGGCCTAACATAGGAATTATATAAGCTACGCACCACTTCCTTACTTTTATAACTAACATTTCTATTTATAAAACCCAGGATCCTATTTGCCCTATTTCTTGCTTCTAAACATTGCTTTGAAAATTTCATAGTCCTGTCTATCACTACTCCTAAATCCTTTCCTTCCTCTACTGCCTCTAGCCAACATCCCTCCATCTCATAGTTAAAGTTTGTGTTGTCTTTACCTAAATGCATAACCTCACACTTATCAGAATTAAACTCCATCTGCCACCTGTCTGCCCATGCTATCAGCCTGTCCAGGTCTCGTTGTATTCTGTAATTGTCCTTTTCACCCTGTACTGCACATGCTATCTTAGTATCATCTGTTGTTGTTGTAGTAGTTGTAGTAATGGTGGTAGTAGTTGTAGTAGTAGTAGCAGTAGTTGTAGTAGTAGTAGTAGTAGTAGTAATAGTAGTTGAATATTTTTTCTTGAAATAAAAAATGGAAATATATGAATGAAATTAAGTAAATAAATTAAAAAAATGAAGAAAAATATATAGGTTAGGTTATCACCACCACCACCACCACCACCTAACTATTCTTAAAAAAAAAAAGTAAAAATGGAATGAAAAAAAAAATAATAATAATAATGAAAAAAAAAATAAAAATAACCACCACCACCCCCCCCTCCCAGATCCAGAAGCTCCGAGAGAGGCAGCTGTTCCCAGGAGTACCACACACCACCACCACCACCACCACTACCCTCACCACACACTGCCAGACCTTGAGTGGTGCCTGTGACCTGCTGTGTGGACGCCTGCAGGTCACCGCGGAGGTCACACAGGACGCGGCACTGCTGGAGAAGGCTGGGCAGGTCAAGGAGAGGCTGAGAGAGGTCACCGATGCGCTCAAAACGTGTTCCGAGGAGATGCAGGTTAAAAATTCATGTTTTTTATGATTATGAGAAAATTTTTGTGTTTGTGGACTAAAATTTAGAAAGTTGTGATGATTTTTGGAGTTTTTGAAAGAGTGTTGGGAAAATTTCATGGTTTTTTGTGATAATGGACAAAAAATTGATGTTTGTGGGTTAAAATTTAGGAAAGTTGTGATGATTTTTGGAGTTTTTTGAAAGTGTTTGGAAAAAATTGTGTTTTTTGATGATTATGAGAAAAATTTTTGTGTTTATGGGTTAAAATTTAGAAAGTTGTGAAAATTTTGGAGTTTTTGAAAGTGTTTGGAAAAAATTGTGTTTTTTGATGATAATGAGAAAATTTTTGTGTTTGTGGGTTAAAATTTAGAAAGTTGTGATGATTTTTGGAGTTTTTGAAAGTGTTGGGAAAATTTCATGGTTTTTTGTGATAATGGACAAAAAATTGATGTTTGTGGGTTAAAATTTAGGAAAGTTGTGAAAATTTTTGGAGTTTTTTGAAAGTGTTTGGAAAAAATTGTTTTTTGATGATTATGAGAAAAATGTTTGTGTTTGTGGGTTAAAATTTAGAAAGTTGTGTAAATTTTGGCATTTCTTGAAAGTGTTTGGAAAAAATTCATGTTTTTTTATAATGATGACAAAATTTTATGTTTGTTGTTTTAAAATTTAGGAAAGTCATGAAAAGTTTGGAGTTTTTGAAAGTGTTTAAAAAATGGATGTTTATGGTTTAAAATTTTATACGTTTTGAAAGAGTGGAAAAAAAATCACGTTTTCTTCATTATTATGAGAAAAAAATTTGTGTATTCTTTAAAAATTAGAAAATAATGAAAATTTTTTGAGTTTTTGAAAGAGAATTAGTAAAAAAAATTCACGTTTTTTTTAAATATGATAAAAAAAAAGTTTATTATTTAAAAAAGAAAGAGCAAGAGGTACGATACTAACCCACTCTCTCTCTCCCAGATTAGAGAGGGAGAGGGGCTGGCGGTGGCATGGGGGTGTGTGGTGGGGTGCCTGGAGGGGGTGCTGGAGGAGGTGAGCCAGGCACTAGTGGTGTGGGGGGGTGCCAGTGCCAGGGAGGTGACCAGGGCTGCCTCACACCTGCACACACACCTCACACACCTGAAGAACCTCACACACCTGTCATCGTTAAGGCCGCTGTTTCAGGTATGTGTTTGACGGTGTTTTGTGGTGTTTTTATGGTGTTTTAGTGTGTTTTGTGGTTTGTGGTGTTTGGGGGTGTTTTTGTGTTGTTTTGGAGTGTTTTTGTGGTGTTTTGCTTGTTTTGTGGTGTTTTTGGGTGTTTTGTGGTGTTTTTGGGTGTTTTGTGGTGTTTTTGGGTGTTTTGTGGTGTTTTTGGGTGTTTTGTGTGTTTTGTTGTGTTTTGTGGTGTTTTGGGTATTTTGTGGTGTTTTGTTGTGTTTTGTGGTGTTTTGGGCGTTTTGTGGTGTTTTGGGCATTTGTGGTGTGTTGTGTTTTGTGTGTGTTTGTGGTGTTTTTGGGCATTTTGTGGTGTTTTTGTTGTGTTTTGCAGTGTTTTGAGTTTTTGGGTGTGTTTGGGTTGTTTTGTGGTGTTTTGAGGTATTTTTGTGGTGTTATATGTGTTTCGTGGTGTTTTATGGTGTTTTGTGGTGTTTTATGGTACTTTTAAGGTAAATTCCCTAACCTGTTCCATATTTTAAGGTAATTTCCCTAACCTAACCTATTTTTTAAGGTAATTTCTCTCTCTCTCTCCCTCTCCCTCCTCTCACCCCTCTCCCTTCCCCTCTAAACCCCTCTCACCATCTCCTTAACCTAACCTAACCACCCCTACCACCCCCCAGGCCACCACCACCACCACCACCACCCTGCTACACCACCTCCACCACCACCGCCACCAGCAGTGCCAGGCAGGGCGACGGGAGGCTCTGTGGCATTATGGACACCTGCTGGCCCTCAGTATCCACCTGATGGGGCTGTGTGTGGAGGGAGCCCTGGCTGCTGAGAGTCTTGTGGGGGCCAGGGTGAGAGAGAGAGGGGGTGGGGTGAGAGAGAGGGGGGTGGGGTGAGAGAGAGAGGAGGGTGGTTGGGAGGGAGGAAGGGGGAAAGTTTGTGTGTGTTTGTGTGTTTGTGTGTTAGAGAGAGAGAGAGAGAGAGAGAGAGATTTTACATATACTCTTTTCCTCTTCCTCCTCCTCTTCTTCTTCCTCCTCCTCCTCTTCTTCTTCTTCTTCTTCTTCTTCTTCTTCTTCTTCTTCTTCTTCTTCTTCTTCTTCTTCTTCCCTTTTGAGAGAGAGAGAGAGAGAGAGACAGAAAGAGAAAGAGAAACCAAACACACACACACACACACACACACACACACACACACACACACACCTTGACCCCTCACTATGTCCGTAGGTGTGTGTGTCGCTGGCCTGTGATAGAGTAGGTCATGTCCTCTCTGACCTGACCAGCCTACTTGACCCAGCTTGCCCTGACCCCCCCCTGCCTGACCTCCACCCCCTCCCTGTGGCCTTCACCAAGCAGGTATGTGGAGAAAGGATTAAAAGGTGGAACAGCTTGAAATATTTAGAAAAACTTGTTAATTTAGGTGTATAGGGATGATTGACCATTAACTACCATTAAACTATTACTACAGCCCCCATTACACCATTAACCCCTTCAGTACTAGGAGGTGTTTCCCTATTCCTTGTGGTGACTATTTGGTGATTTTGTACAGCTTCACAAACTCATGTGGGGGATTAAAATAGTGAAGACTGTGGCCATTAATCTTCTGCCCTCCATACACCCTTCCTAATGTCAATAAAATGGTCTAATGGTACACAATCTGTCTTAAAATGGCCTCAAAACATGCCCTACTGTCTTAAAATGCCTTAAAAATATGCCATCCCATCTTAAAATGCCCTATTAACATGTCAAACTGTCTTAAAATGCCCTTCGTAATGTCAATAAAATGGTCTAATGGTACACAAATCTCAAGGTAAAAATGTGTCCCAGTAGTGAAGGGGTTAAAATAGTGAAGACTGTGGCCATTAATCTTCTGCCCTCCATACACCCTTCCTAATGTCAATAAAATGGTCTAATGGTACACAAATCTCAAGGTAAAAATGTGTCCCAGTACTGAAGGGGTTAAAATAGTGAAGACTGTGGCCATTAATCTTCTGCCCTCCATACACCCTTCCTAATGTCAATAAAATGGTCTAATGGTACACAAATCTCAAGGTAAAATGTGTCCCAGTACTGAAGGGGTTAAAATAGTGAAGACTGTGGCCATTAATCTTCTGCCCTCCATACACCCTTCCTAATGTCAATAAAATGGTCTAATGGTACACAAATCTCAAGGTAAAAATGTGTCCCAGTACTGAAGGGGTTAAAATAGTGAAGACTGTGGCCATTAATCTTCTGCCCTCCATACACCCTTCCTAATGTCAATAAAATGGTCTAATGGTACACAAATCTCAAGGTAAAAATGTGTCCCAGTACTGAAGGGGTTAAAATAGTGAAGACTGTGGCCATTAATCTTCTGCCCTCCATACACCCTTCCTAATGTCAATAAAATGGTCTAATGG
>NC_059280.1:888737-893737 GCF_017591435.1 Portunus trituberculatus | reverse complement strand
TTGATCCTAACCACAAAAATACTTGAAAAAACAGAGAGAGAGAATATGTATATAATTTCTTTTACTAATCCAAACACACACACACACACACACACACACACACACACACACACACACACACACACACACACACACACACACACACTCAAAAATCATCCAAACACACTCAAAAACACCCAAAACACACTCAAACACCCAAACACACCCAAAACACCTAAACACACTCAAAACACACACACACACACACACACACACACACACACACACACACACACACACACACACACACACACACAAACACCCAAACACCCAAACACACTCAAACACACTCAAAACACACACACACATACACACAGACGTTTGCAGCCCCCCTCGCCCCTCTCCACACCCTCCTGTCTCTGGTCAAACAAACGGATGGTGTTTTAATCCAAACGGAGATGGATGAAGCGATCTCTGCGTTTGATTCACACACCGACCAGATTTTCCAAACGGCTGGGCTCGCTATGGCCTGCACATCCAATCGAAGAAGTGAGTGTGTTTGTTTATGCGTTTGGGTGTGTTTTGGGTGGGTGTTTTTGTGTGTTTGGATGTGTTTTTTGGGTGTGTTTGAGTGTTTGGGTGTGTTTTGTGTGTGTTTGAGTGTGTTTTGTGTGTTTTGGATGTGTTTGGATGTGTTTTGGTCTGTTTTGTGTGTTTTTAAGTGTGTTTGGGTGTGTTTTGTGTGTTTGGGTGTGTTTTGTGTGTTTTAGTATGTTTGGGTGTGTTTGAGTGTGTTTTGGGGTGTTTTTGTGTGTTTGGGTGTGTATTTTGTGTTTGGGTGTGTTTTGTGTGTTTTAGTATGTTTGGGTGTGTTTTGGGGTGTTTTTGTGTGTTTGGGTGTTTTTTGTTTGGTGTGTTTTGGGGTGTTTGAGAGTGTTTTTTGTATTTTGTGTTGTGTTTGGGTGTGTGTGTGTGTGTGTTTTGGGTGTGTTTGGTGTGTTTTTGTGTGTCTGGGTGTGTTTTTAAGTGTGTTTGGGTGTGTGTTTGGATGTATTTGGGAGTGTGTGTGTGTTTTATTGCTATTATTATTAATGTTTTATTTTATTTTTTGTCTGTTTTTTTTATTTTTTTCTCTTTTTTTTCTATTAATATTATCTCTCTCTCTCTCTCTCTCTCTCTCTCTCTCTCTCTCTCTCTCTCTCTCTCTCTCTCTCTCTCTCTCTCTCCACAGCCCAGAGAGACATACGCACATACTTAGCAACTCTGGAGTGGCTGGAAGGTGTTTTAATCCCAGCAATCCAAACGCAGGCAAACACGGACAAACACACACACACACACGCCCTGGCCAAGCACTGGGAAAGAGTGGTGGGGACCCTCAAGCGGTGTTTAGATGATATGGTGGACCCCTCTGCGTTTGTTTTGGTAAGTTAAACAGTGTTTGGATGGTGTTTGAGTGATGTTTGGTGTTTGAGTGGTGTTTTATGGTGTTTGAGTGGTGTTTTATGGTGTTTGGATGGTGTTTTATGGTGTTTGATGGTGTTTGGTGGTGTTTGAGTGATGTTTGGTGTTTGGATGGTGTTTGAGTGGTGTTTGATGGTGTTTTGTGTTGTTTAGGGGGTGTTTGAGTGATGTTTGGTGGTATTTTGTGGCATTTTGTGTTTTTGGGTGGTGTTTGAATGGTGTTTGGATTAAATTGGTTAGTTTTTATCCAATTTTGTATTATTTCTCTCTCTCTCTCTCTCTCTCTCTCTGTCTGGTATATTGGCTAAAACTAATATTATTTCTCCTCCTCCTCCTCCTCCTCCTCCTCCTCCTCCAGGTAACCAAACGGGAGGTGCAGAAGATTTGGGTGTCTCTAAGGAGCCGTTTGTACACACCTGACCTTCTCTGGCTGCAAGAAAATGCTATGAAGATTGTGTGTTTGGCTCAGAATGTCCTCCTTGTGTCCTCCTCCTCCTCCTCCTCCTCTTCTTCTTCTTCTTGGGTTTGCAATTACATGAGGCAGGATTTGAAAAGCGGTGAGTTTGTTCGTTTTTTTGTGTTTTTGGGTGTTTGTGTGTTTTTTTTGGTGTTTTATTGTAAATTTGAGTTTTTTTTTTTTTTTTTTAACTATAGGGCTAAAACACTCGTATGTATATATTTTCATGATCAATATGTGTTTTTAAAAGGCTCTTGTTTGAGTGTCCTCCTCCTCCTCCTCCTCCTCCTCCTCCTCCTCCTCCTCCTCCTCCTTCTTCTTCTTTCTTCTTTTTTCTTCTTCCTTCTTCCTTCTTTTCTTACTCCTCCTCCTCCTTCCTTCTTTTCTTCCTCCTCTTCCTCCGTCCTTCTTTTCTTCCTCCTCCTCCTCTTCCTTCTTTTTTCTCCTCCTCCTTCTTCCTTCCTTCCTTCCTTCCTTCCTCATCTTCCTCCTCCTCCTTCTTCCTTCTTTTTTGTCCTCTTCCTTCCTTGTTTTCCTCCTCCTCCTCCTCCTCCTTCCTTCTTTTTTCTTCTCCTCTTCCTCCTGCTCCTTCTTTGTCCTCCTCCTCCTCTTCCTCCTCCTCCTTCTTTGTCCTCCTCCTCCTCCTCCTCCTCTTCCTCCTCCTTCCTTCTTTTCCTCCTCCTCCTCCTCCTTCCTTCCTTCCTTCCTTCCTTCCTTCCTTCCTTCCTTCCTTCCTTCCTTCCTTCCTTCCTTCCTTCCTTCCTTCCTTCCTCCCTCCCTCCCTCCTCCCTCCCTCCCTCCTCCTCCTTCGTTATTAACTTTGTCGTGTTCGTTGACTCCCGCAGCGTTGAGAGAGGTGAGAGGCGCCCTGGGGAGAGTGACCGCCTCTCCCAGCACACTCTCCCACCACCGCAGTCTTCTCAAGCGGATCCAACTCACTCTCACTCTCCTCTCACGCCTCTCCACCTCTCTCGACACCACCACCGCCACCACCACCACCACTCCGGCTGGTGGTGGTGGTGGTGCTGGTGGTGCAGGTGGTGGTGGGTTGACAGGTTTGTGTTTTTTGGTGTTTTTTTTATCTATTTTTTCAATTTTTCAATATATTTTTTTTCGTTTAGTTTTTTATTTATTTTTCATGTTTATTTGATTTTTTTTCAGCGTTTTTTGTTTTACATTTTTGTTTTTTTACATTTTTGTATTTATAGATTTTTTTTTAACATTTTTGTTTTTGTTACATTTGTTTTTTACATTTTGTTTTAACATTTTTTTTTTTATTTTTATTTTTATTTTTATTTTTGTTTACATTTTTTTTTACATTTTATTTTTTTTTTATTTTTTTTACATTTTTGTTTTTTACATTTGTTGTTTTACATTTTTTTTTTTTGTTTTACATTTTTTTTTACATTTTTTTTTTTTTTTTTTTTACATTTGTTTTTTTACATTTGTTTTTTTTACATTTATGTGTTTTTTTACATTTGTTTACATTTGTGTTTTACATTTTTTTTACATTTGTGTTTTACATTTGTGTTTTACATTTGTGTTTTTACATTGTGTTTTTACATTTGTTTTACATTTTTTTTTACATTTATGTGTTTTTACATTTGTTTTTACATTTGTTTTTTGTGTTTTTACATTTTGTTTTTACATTTTTTTTACATTTTTTTTTACATTTTCCTTTTTACATTTGTTTTTTTTACATTTGTTTTTACATTTGTGTTTTTACATTTGTGTTTTTTTTACATTTGTTTTTTTTTTTACATTTGTTTTTTTTAAATTTGTTTTTTTACATTTATGTTTTTTTTTTACGTGTTTTTTTACATATGTTTTTTCATTTGTTTTTTTTACATTTGTTTTTTTTTACATTTGTGTTTTTTTTACATTTGTGTTTTTACATTTGTTTTTTTTTACGTTTGTGTTTTTTTACATTTTTTTTTTTTACATTTTTTTTTTACATTTATGTGTTTTTTACATGTTTTTTTACATTTGTTTTTTTTACGTTTTTTTAACGTTTTTTTTTACATATGTTTTTTTTACATTTATGTGTTTTTTACATGTTTTTTTTACATTTGTTTTTTTAAGTTTTTTTAAAATTTGTTTTTTTTTACATTTGTTGTTTTTTACATTTTTTTTTTTTACATTTGTTTTTACATTTTGTTTTACATTTTGTGTTTTACATTTTTTTTTTACATTTTTGTTTGTTTTACATTTTTTTTACATTTTTTGTTTTTTTCATATTTTTTCGTTATTTTGCATATTTTTGATTTTTTTCTCATATTTTTCCTTTTTTTCATATTTCCTGTTTTTTAATATTTTCCAGTTTTTCGTTTTCATATTTTTCTTTTTATTTTTCATATTTTTTCATATTTTTCTTTTTATTTTTCATATTTTTTCATATTTTTAGTTTTTTATATTTTTCCTGTTTTGCATATTTAATTTTTTTTTCATTTTTTTCTTTTTTTTTTTTCATTTGCTTTTTTTCATATTTTTTTCATATATATATATATTTTTTTTTCATTTTTTTCATGTTTTTTATCTTATTTTTTCCATTTTCTATTTGTTAATAATTCTCTCTCTCTCTCTCTCTCTCTCTCTCTCTCTCTCTCTCTCTCTCTCTCTCTCTCTCTCTCTCTCTCTCTCTCTCTCTCACACAGCGGAGGAAAAACACCATTTGATAACTACCAACATAGAGAGCCTTCCAGTGGACGCCCCAGCCCCCGTCAGCCCCCATCAGCCCCCGTCAGCCCCCGCCAGCCCCGTCATCCCCGAGCCCCCCCACCAGGCTCGGGAGGCTGGGGTAGGGGGGGCGTGTCTTGTGCAGGTTAGAGAGAGAGAGAGAGAGAGAGAGAGAGAGAGAGAGAGAGAGAGAGAGAGAGAGAGCTGTTTAACTCTTGCATTAAGGAGGAGGAGGAGGAGGAGGAGGAGGAGAAATGAAGAAGAAGAAGGAGGAGGAGGAGGAGGAGGAGAAATGAAGAAGAAGAAGAAGAAGAAAAGGAGGAATAAGAAAAAAGAGGAGGAGGAGAAGAAGAAGAAGAAGAAGAGGAGGAGGAGGAGGAGGAGGAGGAGGAGGAATACATAGGAATACATAGGAAAGACGAGTGAC
>NC_059280.1:878737-883737 GCF_017591435.1 Portunus trituberculatus | reverse complement strand
TCATAATTACCAACAAAAAGATTACAAACTCAAAATTAGAGAAAAAAAACAAGAAAAAATATGAAAACAATAAAACAACACCAAAATTACAAAAGAGAAAAGAAAAAAAGGCCCAAAAATAAAATGAATAGAAATAAGCATAAAATATCAACATGACTTAATTAACAACAATACAAGACTAAAAACACAACACTAAGCAAAAAACAAACTAAAAAAATACAATAAACAACAAAACAACATCAAAATAACGAATAAAACTAAGAAAAGATAAATAAATAAATAAAAATGTACCCTCGTAGAGTCAGGAGGCGAGAGACGGAGAGACCAAGATGGCGAGGAGACTCAAGAAATCAGGTAAAGTCTCCCATATTTCTTTATTTTCTCAGTTGTAGGGTTAGTTAGGAATATTTTAAGGTATCACAGCTACTCTTAGATGATTAAAGTATACGTGAGTGTCGTATTAATGGAGAAATATAGCGGGAATGTGTCAAAATAAGGGAGTGAAATTTAGCGTATCATGTGGTGCAAGATGGCGTGTTAGTGATTCAGGTAAAAAAATCTTCAATATTTCTTTATTTTCTCAGTTGTAGGGTTAGTTAGGAATATTTTAAGGTATCACAGCTACTCTTAGATGATTAAAGTATACATGAGTGTCGTGTTAATGGAGAAATATAGCGGGAATGTGTCAAAATGAGGGAGTGAAGTTAGCGTATCGTGGTTACTCGGCGCAAGATGGCGTGTTAGTGATTCGTTAAACAATATATATTTTTTTCAATTTTCTCAGTTGTAGGAATAGTTAGGAATATTTTAAGGTATCACAGCTACTCTTAGATGATTAAAGTATACGTGAGTGTCGTGTTAATGGAGAAATATAGCGGGAATGTGTCAAAATGAGAGTGAAATTGAGTGTGTTATGAGCCCAAGTGTTTCGAAGCTTTGCCCAGAAACATTTGCTTTATTTTCTCATTTTTAATCCTTGCTTTCATATTTCTTTAATTTCTTTCATTTGTTTGTTTGTTTGTTTCTTTCCTTCCTCTTTCTCTCTCTCTTTCTTTCTTCCTTCACTGTTTGTTCGTTCGTGCGTTACAATGACTAGTTTATAATCATCACTTAATAATTTTTTTCCTTTCTTTCTTTTTCTCTCTATTTTTTCTATATTCCTTTCGTTTTTTCTTCTTTTCTTTCTTTGGTAAATCTTTCTTTTTTCTTTCTTTCTTCCTTCCTTTCTTTCTTTCTTTCTCTTTCTATTTATTTATCTATCTATCTATGTGCATGTCTTCCTTCCTTCCTTCCTTCCTTCCTTCCTTCCTTCCTTCCTTCCTTCCTTCCTTCCTTCCTTCCTTCCTTCCTTCCTTCACTTAATTCTTTGGTGTGTCAGTGACTATAACTAACATTTAACAATCTAACGACCCTCTCTCTTTTTAAACTGTTCCCTCTAACGACCATTGCGTAGTTAACCCCTTCAGTACTGGGACACATTTTTACCTTGAGATTTGTGTACCATTAGACCATTTTATTGACATTAGGAAGGGTGTATGGAGGGCACAAGATTAATGGCCACAGTCTTCACTATTTTAACCCCTTCAGTACTGGGACACATTTTTACCTTGAGATTTGTGTACCATTAGACCATTTTATTGACATTAGGAAGGGTGTATGGAGGGCAGAAGATTAATGGCCACAGTCTTCACTATTTTAACCCCTTCAGTACTGGGACACATTTTTACCTTGAGATTTGTGTACCATTAGACCATTTTATTGACATTAGGAAGGGTGTATGGAGGGCACAAGATTAATGGCCACAGTCTTCACTATTTTAACCCCTTCAGTACTGGGACACATTTTTACCTTGAGATTTGTGTACCATTAGACCATTTTATTGACATTAGGAAGGGTGTATGGAGGGCAGAAGATTAATGGCCACAGTCTTCACTATTTTAACCCCTTCAGTACTGGGACACATTTTTACCTTGAGATTTGTGTACCATTAGACCATTTTATTGACATTAGGAAGGGTGTATGGAGGGCACAAGATTAATGGCCACAGTCTTCACTATTTTAACCCCTTCAGTACTGGGACACATTTTTACCTTGAGATTTGTGTACCATTAGACCATTTTATTGACATTAGGAAGGGTGTATGGAGGGCACAAGATTAATGGCCACAGTCTTCACTATTTTAACCCCTTCAGTACTGGGACACATTTTACCTTGAGATTTGTGTACCATTAGACCATTTTATTGACATTAGGAAGGGTGTATGGAGGGCACAAGATTAATGGCCACAGTCTTCACTATTTTAACCCCTTCAGTACTGGGACACATTTTTACCTTGAGATTTGTGTACCATTAGACCATTTTATTGACATTAGGAAGGGTGTATGGAGGGCACAAGATTAATGGCCACAGTCTTCACTATTTTAACCCCTTCAGTACTGGGACACATTTTACCTTGAGATTTGTGTACCATTAGACCATTTTATTGACATTAGGAAGGGTGTATGGAGGGCACAAGATTAATGGCCACAGTCTTCACCATTTTAATCCCCCACATGAGTTTGTGAAGCTGTACAAAATCACCAAATAGTCACCACAAGGAATAGGGAAACATGTCATATTGTCTTAGTAGTAGTGAAGGTGCTAATCTCCCCCCCCCTTTCAATTCAGCACCACACAAACACTTCCCAGCATGAATTATAAGACTGACTTAACATATGAAGTCAAATTTTTTCATTGCTTTGTATTGTAACTGCAAACTTTCACCTTTTCATTGCTTCAAATATTTGCTTGTGTTCTCACCTTGGTCTTGTTCTGCAGAGAGAGGCACAGGGAGGAGGAGGAGGAGGAGGAGGAGGAGGAGAAGATGATGATTTGCAAGAGGAGGAAGGGAAGAAGGATGAATAATGAAGATTGTCACAGGAGGAGGAGGAGGAGGAGGGAAGATTTGCAAGAGGAGGAAGAGAACGAGGATAAGTAATGAAGAAGAGTCTCAAGAAGAGGAGGAGGAGGAGGAGGAGGAGGAGGAGCTGATGTAGAGGTTAGTGCAATGAGATCCCTTTGTTTTGTCATTCTTCATATTAATTTTTGAAGGATATTTAAATGATAGAAGTAACTGTGTGTGTGTGTGTGTGTGTGTGTGTGTGTGTGTGTGTGTGTGTGTGTGTGTGTGTTGCAATATCCTTGACACACTGCCTCATCCTGATCTTCCTTCCATGTCCTCTTGTCCTTCCATGTTGTTGTGTCCCCAGCGCCAGGTCTTCCTTGTCTATCTTTTCAGTGCCATTGACTATCTTGTACATTGTTATTAGGTCCCCTCGTTCTCTTCTGCCCTGTAAGGTTCAGCCATATGTGAGTCCCATTTCCTTCAGTCTGAGGTCCAGTTCGTTCTTCATATGTGAGGTCCTTTAGTCCCATTTCCTTCAGTCGTTCATATGTGAGGTCCTTTAGTCCCATTTCCTTCAGTCGTTCTTCATATATGAGGTCCTTTAGTTCCGGCACCATCTTTGTAGCAATCTTCTGTATCTGTGTGTGTGTGTGTGTGTGGAGACGTGGCTTACTGGAGTCGTCACTAGTCAGTCCCCTTGGGTTTGTCTTTCCCGCAATGGTTCACCCCTGGAATTGGTTAAACATGGAGTCATATAGATAAGCAAGGATATAAAAGGGACAAATTTCTAAGGACCATCCAAATGCATCTTGAGTCCACCTCCCTGCGCTTCAGATTTATGTACGAGTAGTTTATAGACCTCCTTAAGTCTGTCTAGTATAAAAAGGCAGCTGGATTTCACACACTAGCTAATTGAGAATGCCACTGATGTTTTGAATGCACTTATGACAAGGAACAGTTCACAATTTGCCTCGATCTGACAGCCATTCCCGGGACACACATTCAGATCCAGACCCAGGAGCCATCTTTAGAGCTTTAGAGTACATAGTAGTAGTAGTAGTAGTAGTGGTATAGTTTGTCTAGTCTAAAGTGGCTCCTGGATTTCCAACACTAGCTTATTGAGAACGCCATGAACCTCTTTAGCACCAGGATGTGTTTTCAGTCACTGCTCAATATTTGGTGATTTTCCACAGGTTCACAAACTTTGGAGGGGATTAAAACAGTGAAGATTCAGGCCATTAATCTTCTGACCTCCATACATCCTTCATAATGGAAATAAATCCGTTAAATCACGCAAAAAATTGATGATAAAAATGCTCGTTTTCTGATCAACGCACTCACGGTTTGCCTCGATCTGACAGCCATTCTCCAGGACACACGTACATTCAGACAGACCCTGGTGCCATCTTAGTATAGACATCCTGTAGTAATGTGCCCTTGTGGAGAACATTGATTTACCTTTGATTGGCTGTTGTTCCACTAAAGAGGTGACTATTGGGTGACTAACTTGGTGTGGGTTGGTCCGAGTGTGTGTAGATTGGTGTGGGTTGGTCCGAGTGTGTGTAGATTGGTGTGGGTTGGTCCAAGTGTATGTAGATTGGTGTGGGTTGGTCCGAGTGTGTGTAGATTGGTGTGGGTTGGTCCGAGTGTGTGTAGATTGGTGTGGGTTGGTCCGAGTGTGTGTGTAGATTGGTGTGGGTTGGTCCGAGTGTGTGTGTAGATTGGTGTGGGTTGGTCCGAGTGTGTGTGTAGATTGGTGTGGGTTGGTCCGAGTGTGTGTAGATTGGTGTGGGTTGGCAGGAGTGGCCAGCTCAGCCCACACCAGGTTTAATTCCCCCACAAGATAAAAGAAGAGAGAAAAGATGGAAGACAGAAGAACAAACAAGAAATGAAGATAAAGAACAAACAGAAGAGAGAGAGAAGAACAAGTATGATAAAACACACAAATAAAACAATCTTCAATAGAAAAAAAGCACTTTATTGGTAGTAGTAGTAGTAGTAGTAGTTGCAATAGTAGTAATAGTAGTACATATTATATACTCTTCCTCTCACTCTCAATCTAAGCTCTTCTCAAGGCAAATGTTTGTGTTAGTTTTAATATTCACAAGCCTTAAAG
>NC_059280.1:858737-873737 GCF_017591435.1 Portunus trituberculatus | reverse complement strand
TATTTGGGGTGTTTTGAGGTGTTTTTTAGTGTTCTGTGGGTATTTTTGGGTGTTTTCAGGTGTTTTGGTGTGTTTTTGGAGTATATTTGGGGTGTTTTGGAGTGTTTTTGGATTATATTTGGGGTGTTATGAGGTGTTTGAGGGTGTTTTGGGAGTTTTGGTGTGTTTTGTGGGTGTGTTCAGGTGTTTTGTTGTTCTGTGGGTGTTTTTAGAGTATATTAAGGGTGTTTTGAGGTGTTTTTGGAGTGTTTGAGTGTGTTTTGGGTGTCTTGGGAAAGTTTTGGTGTGTTTTGTGGGTGTGTTCAGGTGTTTTGGTGTTCTGTGGGTGTTTTGAAGTGTTTCTGGAATATATTTGGGGTGTTTTGAAGTGTTTTTGGAGTGTTTGAGGGTGTTTTGGGTGTCTTGGGAAAGTTTTGGTGTGTTTTGTGGGTGTTTTTGGATGTTTTAAAGTGTTTTTGTAATATATGGGGTGTTTTGAGGTGTTTTGGAGTGTTTTCAGGTGTTTTGGTGTTCTGTGGGTGTTTTTGGTGTTGTCATGACTCTCTCTCTCTCTCTCACCATTATTCTTGACAACTTTAGTTCTCTGCTTCTGGTGGTCGATGGGGTGACCTCTGACCTTCAGCTGCACGTACGGGTCAACGATGTCACCCTTCTTAGCGCTGTCCGGGAGGTGCTGCCCGCTCAGTACCACCACCCTCACCACCTTGCCAGCTCTGGGGGTAGAGGGGAGGGTTGGGGCAGGAGAGTGGAGAGAGAGAGAGAGAGAGAGAGAGAGAGAGAGAGAGAGAGAGAGAGAGAGAGAGAGAGAGAGAGGGAGAGAGAGAGAAAGGATAAGGGAAGGAAGGAAGGAAGAGGAGAGAGAGAAATTAACAAAAATAATAATAATGTTTCTCTCTCAACACACACACACACACACACGTACGCGAGTCACCCCCCAGCCCCGCCCCCTACACACCTCTCGGCAGCCTCCAGGGGGTTGTAAGGCTCCTCCCTGAGCAGTATGGGTGGCTTGAGGACATAGCCACAGTTACCATTGCTTCTAAATAGACCATTGTTGTAGAAATTTGCCTTGTCTTCTGTCTGCATGTTGAGTGCCACTGTGGGAGAGAGAGAGTGTGAGAAGGGGAGAGAGAGAGAGAGAGAGAGAGAGAGAGAGAGAGAGAGAGAGAGAGAGAGAGAGAGAGAGAGAGAGAACACACCTTGAAACACTGCCCCACACACACACACACACACACACACACACACATCCACAAACATATATCCAAAAACACCCCAAAAAAACACACAAAACCCCACAAAAACACACCCAAAACACCCCAAAACACACCCAAAACACCCCAGAAACACAGTAAAATTCCCCAAAACACACCAAAAACCCCAAAACCCCACAACACACATCAAAAACCACAAAAAAAAACCCTGAAAACCCCAAAACACCCCAAAACCCCCAAAAACCTCACCAATCTGGCAGCCAACACTCCAGAACGGGTAAGGCTTGAGGTTTGAAGAGTCCGTCCTGGTGCCGAGCGGGTAAACTTTAGTGACGTGCCTCTCGGTGAAGTTCATAAACTGGTCTGGGGTCGACTCAAACAGACCCTTTGCTTTGGTCTCCCCGATCGAGGGGGTGTGGACGCACTTGTCTGGGGGGGAGGGAGAGAGGGGGGAGGGGAGATTAAATTAGGTTAGGTTAGGTTAGGGAGGGAGGGAGGGAGAGAGAGAGAGAGAGAGAGAGAGAGAGAGAGAGAGAGAGAGAGAGAGAGAGAGAGAGAGAGAGAGACTGTAAAGGGCTGAAGGAAAATAATAATAAAAATACAAATCAATATTGCACAAAAAAATTAAATAAAGATGAAAAATAAATAAAAAAAAAAATAAAATATATAAAAAAAACCACCAAAGGAACCAAACACTCGTCTCTCGTCACAGAATTTGAAGGAATAAAATAAAACACAAACACAAACAATGACAAAAAATGAATATAAAAACAAATAAATAGATAAAAACATGAAAAAATAATAAATCAATCAATAAAACAAACAAACACAAACACAAACAAACAAACAAGGACAAAAAATGAAAAAAAAAAAAAACAAATAAATAGATAAAACATGAAAAAATAATAAATCAATCAATAAAACACAAACAAACACAAACACGGACAAAAAAAAATGAAAAAAAAACAAATAGATAAAACATGAAAAAACAATAAATCAATCAATAAAACAAACACAAACAAACACAAACAAACAACCAAACACGTCACTTACAGGATTCAAACGCATCCTGGAACGATGTGAATTTTTTGCCCTCCAGGACGTTCACGACTCGGGTCAACTCCGGCGCCATGGGCTTGTGGGGCTTCTGTGGCAGGGAGGTCAAGTTAGGTCACAGTAGGTTAGGCTGGGTCAAATTAGGTTAGGTCAGGTCATGTCAGATTAGGTTAAGTTGGGTCAAATTAGGTTAGGTTAGGTTAGGTCAAGTTAGGTTGGGTCAGGTTAGGTTAGATTAGGTTAGGTTAGGTTAGGTTAGGTCACAGTAGGTTAGGCTGGGTCAAATTAGGTTAGGTTAGGTCAGATTAGGTTAAGTTGGGTCAAATTAGGTTAGGTTAGGTTAGGTCAAGTTAGGTTGGGTCAGGTTAGGTTAGGTCAGGTCAAATTAGGTTAGGTTAGATTGGGTTGGGTCAAATTAGGTCAGGTTAGGTTAGGTTAGATTAGGTTAGGTTAGGTTGGGTTAAGTTATGCAGAGAGGAAGGAGAAGGGAATTGGGAAGGGGAAAGGGTTAGGTTAGGTTAGGTTAGGTTGGGTCAAAATAGGTTAGGTTAGGTTAGAGAGAGAGAGAGAGAGAGAGAGAGAGAGAGAGATACATTTTTCTATCTCTTTTTTTCATGAATAAATAAATGCCACACACACTAACAGTTATTAATCAAACGTTAATAAAAATACCACAACAAACACACTTTAATATTTTCCTTTCATTATTATTATCTATTTTTTTATTAATATTTTTCTATTATTACTTCATTAATTCATTTTTTTTATTTATTTAGGCTAAAAAACGCATAATTTATTTCTATTTCTATTATTATTTCATTTATTATATTGACATTACTATTATTTCTTTGATTTATCGTGCCATTACTATTATTTATTATTTATCTTGCCGTTACTATTATTTATTATTTATCGTGTCATTACTATTATTTTTTTTATTTATCTTTACTATTATTTCATTTATCTTGACATTACTATTATTTCATTTATTTATTCTATTAATTCTCCGGTAAAGGAAAGCCTGAATTGTAAAGGTGCACACCCCGAGTCTCAGCCAATGGGGCGGCGCGGCTCACATGCCAGCCAGCCAGCCAGCCAATCACAAGCCACCACTCAAACTCAACACTATTACGTATCGGGGAATAAAATAAATGAATAAATAGAGGAAAAAAACATGAAAGGATAAAATAATTACAAGATACACGAATAAAAATAGATAAATAAATAAATAAATTAGTGAATATTCTCGAAAGAAAAAAATTGGAGAAAAAAAAAAAAATAAAATGGAAGTCAAATAAATAACTAAAAAAAAAATGCAATATAATAAATCAAATAAAAAACTAAACTACATATAAATAAATAAATAAATACACACAGACACACAGACAGACAGACACAGACACACGTACACACAGACACACTCCCTCTCTCTCTACCTGCTCCTGAACAGTATATTTGCGGAGAGAATTTTGTCTAGATCTGATGGAGTTTCTGAAGCTCCGGTACAGAGAGCGAACCTGAGAGAGAGAGAGAGAGAGAGAGAGAGAGAGAGAGAGAGAGAGAGAGAGAGAGAGAGAGAGAGAGAGAGAGAGAGAGAGATAATAAAATAGGGTGAGACTCAGGAAATAAAACAGAGATAAATTTTTGTAGATTTGGAAATTTTAAAAAGACGAAAAAAAAATTAACCGGTTTTTTTTCTATGCGTAAAAAAAAAAGCTTAAATAAAAAATACAAGCTTATATTTAAATGGAAAAATAATTAAGGCTATTTTTTTTTCTTGTATGCATAAATAAACTATTAACTAAATAAGAAATACAAGCTTATATTTAAAAAGTGGTAAATTTGAAAGATGTATGGACCAAGTATTATTATTTTCTGCAAAGATAGAAATATATAACAAATAATAATAATAATAATAATAATAATAATGATAAAAAAAAAATTAGCGTCATAAATTTGAGATGCATAGACAAAAAAAAAATAAATAAAAAATAAATAAATCAAAATATTCTCCTTTTTATCCCAAACGGCAAATTTCTGCAACTTTTAAAAACAAATTAAATGTTTAAAAAGAAAAAGAAAATAAATAAATACATATAATTAGTAAAAGTGGTAAATTTGAAAGATGTATGGACCAAGTAACATTCTAATTTCAAATGCTGAACTAATATTATTTTCTGCAAAGACAAATATATCGAAAAAAATATATAAATAATAATAAATAAATAAATAAATGAATGAATGCAAAAATAAGGAAGGTTAACAAATTTGAATGGATGGATGGTCTAAAAAAAAAAAACCATTCAAATTTAAACCATCAATAATAATAAAATTTTCTTCAAAGATAAAAAAAAACAATAGAAAAATAAATAAATAAAATTAGATAATAATAATAATAATAATAATAATAAAAAAAAGCAAGAATGACAAATTTAAACCATCAATAATAATAAAATTTTCTCCAAAGATAAAAAAAAAAAAAAATTGAAAAATATATAAATAAATAAATTCATAACAACAATAACAATAATAATAATAATAATAATAATAAAAGCAAGAATGACAAATTTGAAAGATGCATATACTAAGCAACCATTGAAATATAAAAGCCCTTAAAAGCATAATAATATTTCATCCACTGGTAAAAACAACAGTCTTCACTAATTTCCTCTGCCAATTATAGCCATTAAAAAAATAATATATAAACTACCACTATATATATTTTTTTTACATTTTTAGCTCAAATTGTGGAAATGGTGCCAGTTCTAAATAATGAATGAAAATAAAAGCGTTTAATAATGTTAGAATGTTCCGCCTTCAGTCTGCATCATGGCACCAAATGTTCCAACAATATTTGAACCATTTAAAGCTTTTCAGTCATTCTGGGATTTTGAGAATTGTAAACATTTCATCAGTTATGCAAATTTTTTCACTCTGTAATATTTGAATCAGCCACTCAAATAAAAATAGGGAAATAATTAAGAAAAATAAGGAAAAAAGTGACAAATATGAAAGATGCATGGACTAAGTGAGCATTCTAATTCAAACATGGAACCAGATTAAAACTTTCTCCAATGATAAAACACAAAAAATAAATGAAATAAATAAAACATATATAGAATAATAATAATAAATAAATAAATATATACAAGCAAAAAGTGACAAATTTGAAAGATGCATGGACCAAGTGAGCATTCAAATTCAAACATGGAACCAGATTAAAACTTTCTCCAATGATAAAAACAAATACAAAAAATAAATATGTGAAAAAATAAATAAATAAAACATATATAGAATAATAATAATAAATAAATAAATAAATATACGCAAAAGTGGCAAATTTGAAAGATGCATAGACCAAGTAGGCATTCCAATGTTTACCGTGAATATTCCATCACTAATAAAAATAAATAGAATAATAATAAATAAATGAATAAAAATAAATAGAATAATAATAAATAAATGAATAAAAATAAGCAAAATGTGGCAAATTTGAAAGATGCATGGACCAAGTAAGCATTCACATTTAAACTCCATTCCATAATATTTTCTCCAACGATAAAAAAAAAAAAATATATAGAATTGAAAAGAACTAGTAAATAAAAATAGGAAATAATAAAAATATGAAATAAATGATCACTAAATACAAGCCAAAGTGACAAATTTGAAAGGTGCATGGACCAAGTAAGCATTCCAAAATTTACCCTGAATATTCCATCAACCTCTACACAAAGTCCCGGCAGACACACACCCCCGGGCAGCCCCAGCAAAGAACCATCCTGCCCGACCCGACCCGACCCGGCCCGGCCACATAGGGTAAAAGGAGAGGCAGACTTAGAAATTATCCTATTAACTTGGGAATTATTGTACATCTGTCACACCAAGAACTTAGAACTTATCCTATTAACTTGGGAATTATTGTACATCTGTCACACTAAGACTCAAAAAACTATCGTACCATCTCAGAGAATTATTGTACTTGTTAGAAAAATAAGACAACGTATCTTAAAAGCCTGGGAATTATTGTACATCTGTCACATCGAGACTCAAAAAACTATCGTACCATCTCAGAATTATTGTACTTGTTAGAAAAATAAGACAACGTATCTTAAAAGCCTGGGAATTATTGTACATCTGTCACACCGAGACTCAAAAACTATCGTACCATCTCAAAGAATTATTGTACTTGTTAGAAAAATAAGACAACGTATCTCAAAAGCCTGGGAATTATTGTACATCTGTCACACTGAGACTCAAAAACTATCGTACCATCTCAGAATAACTGTACTTGTGTTAAAAGGATCAAAAATATTCGGAAACTATATTTAAGAGCTCAGGAATTATTGTACATCTGTCACATCGACTCAAAAACTATCGTACCACCTCAGAGAATTATTGTACTTGTACAAACCTTTAAATTATCGTACATCATCAAAAATACTGCAGAATCTCAAAAAAACTATCATACATCACCAAAAATACCACAAAATCTCAAAAAAACGATCGTACAAACCTTTAAATTATCGTACATCATCAAAAATACTGCAGAATCTCAAAAAAAACTATCGTACAAACCTGGTAATTATCGTACATCATCAAGGCGGCAACACAGGAACTGAAAACTATTGTAAATACTTGAGAAGCATCGTAGCGGCTCTAAGAAGTATTGTACACTGAAGAGTATTGTAAAAGTGAGCGTGTTTGATGTTACCTCATATTCACGACGGATCACCTCGTAAAACATCCAAAGAGAGGAAACGGAGAAGAAATTAGTATTATTTCATTAACAGGATGGAAAATAATGGGAAAAAATAGATGAATGAATGAATGAATGAAATAATAATAGAAATCAGTTTGTGAAAGATATATGGAGGGGAAAAAAGAAAAATATTGGAAAAACTGAAATAAATAAATAAATAAAAATTCAATACAATAAAACAAGATTAAGATTCACAGAAAACGGGTCAGTGATATCAGAAAGGTTGCCAAATACTCTCTTAAAAAAAAAAATAAATAAACAAATAAATAAAACAATATAAACAGAAAATGGGCAGTGAGTGACAGTGACAGTGAAGGAAGGGGGGGTGGGGTGAAGGGGGTTGCCAGATACTCACTTTCTTGGACTGTGAAGCACCGTCGTCACTGTCAATGTAGTCGATGGCATCCTGGTCATCCTCCTCATCATCCGACTCCACATCCGTCCCTAAGGGTGTGTGGTGGGGGGGGGAGGGAGAGAGAGAGAGGGAGAGAGGTTAGGTGTGGGTTGAAATGTGTGTGTGTGTGTGTGTGTGTGTGTGTGTGTGTGTGTGGGGGAGAGAGAGAGAGGGTGTGGGTTGAGAGAGAGAGAGAGGAGAGGGAGAGGTTAGGTTAAGTGTGGGTTGAAATGTGAGGTGAGAGAGAGAGAGAGAGAGAGAGAGAGAGAGAGAGGGAGAGGTTAAGTCTGGGTTGTTTTGTTTTGTATATTTTGCTATTTTTTTTTTAGTTTCTCTCTCTCTCTCTCTCTCTCTATTTGTGTTAGTCTTAATATTCACAAACTTCAGAATAGTAGTAATGATAGGGGTGCTCTCTCTCTCTCTCTCTCTCTCTCTCTCTCTCTCTCTCTCTCACCCTGTGGTTTCTTAGCCCTGACGATAATCTTGTGTTTCAGGTCCTCAGGGGAAGGTAGGGCCACCATGTCCCGCGAGGCTGGTTCAGTTAGGAGCATGTCTGTTGATAAAAGGACATAGTTATATACATTCAGTTATATACATATTTATAAAGTTACATGCCAGACTATCTTAAAATGCCCTAAAAACCTGCCAAACTATCTTCAAATGGCCTAAAAACCAGCCAAACTGTCTTAAAATACCCTCAAAACTTGCCAAACTGTCTTAAAATGCCCCCAAAACTTGCCTAACTGTCTTTAAATGCCCTCAAAACTTGCTAAACTCTAAAAATGCCCTGAAAACCTGCCAAACTATCCTAAAATGGCCTAAAAACCAGCCAAACTGTCTTAAAATGGCCTAAAAACCTGCCAAACTGTCTTAAAATGCCCCAAAATCTTGCCTAACTGTCTTTAAATGCCCTCAAAACTTGCTAAACTCTAAAAATGCCCTGAAAACCTGCCAAACTATCCTAAAGTGGCCTAAAAACCAGCCAAACTGTCTTAATATGCCCTAAAAACCTGCCAAACTCTTAAAATGCCCCAAAATCTTGCCTAACTGTCTTTAAATGCCCTCAAAACTTGCTAAACTCTAAAAATGCCCTGAAAACCTGCCAAACTATCCTAAATGGTCTTAAAATATCCTAAAAAAACCAGCCAAACTGTCTTAAATGGTATCCTAAAACCTGCCAAACTGTCTTAAAATGCCCCAAAATCTTGCCTAACTGTCTTTAAATGCCCTCAAAACTTGCTAAACTCTAAAATGCCCTGACTATCCTTAAAATGCCCTAAAACTTGCCAAACTGTCTTAAAATGCCCTAAAAACCTGCCAAACTGTCTTAAAATGCCCTAAAAACCTGCTAAACTGTCTTAATATACCCTTAAAACTTGCCTAACTGTCTTAAAATGCCCTAAAAACCTGCCAAACTGTCTTCAAATGTCCTAAAAACCTGGCAAACTGTCTTCAAATGCCCTAAAACCTGCTAAACTGTCTTAATATACCCTTAAAACTTACCAAACTGTCTTAAAAATTCCATCTTCCCTTAATATTTGCATTTAACACACACACTCTGTCTCTCACCTCCTAGTATTTCCTCCATCTGCTGGACCATGACCCTCTGCTGGTCCAGGGAGAGGTGATTCTCGATGGACAGGATAACAGGATAAGGTGAGGCTTCAAACGCATATGCCTTCACTCCGTCCCTCAAAACATCGAGGAGTGTTATCTTGGAGGTCAGAGTGTGTCCGTGGTAAATAATAGGCTCCCCTTCGTCGCCATCCCATACGTCCACTGTTAGGGGGGGGCAGGGGGGGGCAGATGGGTTAGGTTAGGTTAGTTTGATGGTTGTATTGATAGAATAATAATGATTTCTGCTTTATATATAGTAAAAACACTCATGAACCCAGCTCCTCATGTCAATAAGGTCAATAAATGGTCTAATGGTACACAAATCTCAAGGTAAAAATGTGTCCCAGTACTGAAGGGGTTAAAATAGTGAAGACTGTGGCCATTAATCTTCTGCCCTCCATACACCCTTCCTAATGTCAATAAAATGGTCTAATGGTACACAAATCTCAAGGTAAAAATGTGTCCCAGTACTGAAGGGGTTAAAATAGTGAAGACTGTGGCCATTAATCTTCTGCCCTCCATACACCCTTCCTAATGTCAATAAAATGGTCTAATGGTACACAAATCTCAAGGTAAAAATGTGTCCCAGTACTGAAGGGGTTAAAATAGTGAAGACTGTGGCCATTAATCTTCTGCCCTCCATACACCCTTCCTAATGTCAATAAAATGGTCTAATGGTACACAAATCTCAAGGTAAAAATGTGTCCCAGTACTGAAGGGGTTAAAATAGTGAAGACTGTGGCCATTAATCTTCTGCCCTCCATACACCCTTCCTAATGTCAATAAAATGGTCTAATGGTACACAAATCTCAAGGTAAAAATGTGTCCCAGTACTGAAGGGGTTAAAATAGTGAAGACTGTGGCCATTAATCTTCTGCCCTCCATACACCCTTCCTAATGTCAATAAAATGGTCTAATGGTACACAAATCTCAAGGTAAAAATGTGTCCCAGTACTGAAGGGGTTAAAATAGTGAAGACTGTGGCCATTAATCTTCTGCCCTCCATACACCCTTCCTAATGTCAATAAAATGGTCTAATGGTACACAAATCTCAAGGTAAAAATGTGTCCCAGTACTGAAGGGGTTAAAATAGTGAAGACTGTGGCCATTAATCTTCTGCCCTCCATACACCCTTCCTAATGTCAATAAAATGGTCTAATGGTACACAAATCTCAAGGTAAAAATGTGTCCCAGTACTGAAGGGGTTAAAATAGTGAAGACTGTGGCCATTAATCTTCTGCCCTCCATACACCCTTCCTAATGTCAATAAAATGGTCTAATGGTACACAAATCTCAAGGTAAAAATGTGTCCCAGTACTGAAGGGGTTAAAATAGTGAAGACTGTGGCCATTAATCTTCTGCCCTCCATACACCCTTCCTATGTCAATAAAATGGTCTAATGGTACACAAATCTCAAGGTAAAAATGTGTCCCAGTACTGAAGGGGTTAAGTATGTAAAAGTGACAAGGTTACTTAAAAACACTTACGTTCGAGCAGCCGGCAGCCTCTCTTAAGTGCACTGATGTACCCTTCCACACTGCTCTCCCCTGCCAGCTGGTGCCCTGTCAAATACCTGCAGAGAGAGAGAGAGAGAGAGAGAGAGAGAGAGAGAGAGAGAGAGAGAGAGAGAGAGAGTCGGTGAGTGTGTTGAGACCATGCACACACAACAAAACACCCCTAAACACACTCAAAATACACCCAAACACACTCTAAAACACCCAAACACACTCTAAAACACCCAAACATACTCTAAAACACCACAAAAACACTCACAAACACTATTAATGCTTAAAAACACAACAAAAACACCCAAATCACTTAAAAACTATCAAAACACACTCAAACACACTCAAAGCAGTCACTTACACCATAAACACTCAAAATGCACCCAAACACTCAAAACAACTAAAACACCCTAAAAACACACTCAAAACAATCAAAACTCCCTAAAAAACACTCAAAACACACCACACAAGACACTTCTACACTCAAAACACACTTAAAATGCACTCAAACACTCAAACACACCCAAAAAACACTCAAAACAGCCACTCACACCACACAAAAACACCCAAAACACACCACAAAACACTACGACACTCCAAACACACTTAAAATGCACCCAAACACTCCAAACACACTCAAAAATACTCCAAACACACCTAAAAACACTCCAAACACACTCCGAATACTCAAAAACATCCCAAACACACCTAAAACACTCCAAACACACCCCAAACACTCAAAAACACCCAAAACAAACTCAAAAACACCCAAAACAGTCACTCACACCACAAAAACACTTCTACACTCCAAGCACACTCCCGAAACATCCCAAACTTCCTTCCCACACACACACACACACACACACACACACACACACACACACACACACACAGACAGACAGACAGACGTACGTGTTATGAGACGACGAGATGTAGTAATGAGAGAAGGGCCTGGTCATGTCCTGCCACACGGAACGCTGGTGGTGGCTCGTGTAAACATCAAACATCTCCGACAGTAGCATGTGGTTGAAGCCTGCGGGTAGTAGTAGTAGTAGTAGTAGTAGTAGTAGTAGTAGTAGTAGTAGTAGTAGTAGTAGTAGTAGTAGTAGTAGTAGTAGTAGAAGTGCCCCAAACCTTACCTAATATTCAACACCACTCAAAACACCAGTACAACACCCCAAAACACCTTTAAAATCCTCCCAAACACCCTTAAAACACTCCAAATATCCCCAAACACTACCGAAAACCCCCAAAACACCCCTAAACACACAAAAACACCCACAAAACACACAAACATTCCAAAAACACTTCAAAACACCACAAAACACACCTAAACACCACAAAAACACCACAAAACACCCCTAAACACCCACAAACACCCTAAACATCACAAAAACACCCCTAAACACCACAAAACACCACAAAAGACCCCTAAACATCACAAAACACCCCAAAAACACACAAACCACCACAAAACATCACAAAAACACCCCAAAACCACCACAAAACACCTCAAACACACAAAACACCCTAAAACACCCAAAACCACCACCAAAACACTGCAAAACAGCCTTCAGTACCATCCTGAGTCATGTAGCCCTTCTCCTTCAAACTGCTAAGCTCAAACTGGGAGATGATCTTGCTACAGTCCTCCTCCGTCAGTGTGTCCAGCCCCTGCTCCCCCGCCAGGAAGGTCTGCAGCTGCTGGGCGCTCATCATCATAGTCCTTTCACTGGCGTACCTGTGTGGGGGGGTGTGAGGTGAGGTGAGGATAGTGAGGGAGGAGGTTGGTGAGGAGGTGGGAGGTCTCTCTCTCTCTCTCTCTAAAATAAATGAATAAAATAAGTGGTTTTCTCTGTTTTCTCTCTCTCTCTCTCTCTCTAAAGAAAGTGAGGTGGGGTGAGGTTAGGTTAGGTTAGGTTTCTCTCTCTCTCTCTCTCTCTCTCTCTCTCTCTTTAATGAATAAATAAATAAAGTGTCTCTCTCTCTCTCTCTCTCTCTCTCTCTTTAATGAATAAATAAATAAAGTGTTCTCTCTCTCTCTCTCTCTATCTTTCATTCATTTTTTCTCTCTAGTTGCCTATCTTTCATTCTCTCTCTCTCTCTCTCTCTCTCTCTCTCTCTCTCTCACATTCATTTTTTCTCTCTAGTTGTCTATCTTTCATTCTCTCTCTCTCCCTAATATTTCCTTTCTTTCTAAATATCACTTTTTTTTTCTCTTTCTCTATATCTATCTACCTTACATTCTCTCTCTCTCTCTCTCTCTATTTTCTTTTTCTCTCTTCTTTCAATCTATCAATCCTTCTCTATAAAAGTCCACCTCTCTCTCTCTCTCTCTCTCTCTCTCTCTCACATATCTTTCTTTAAACCTAAGTAACTGTCCATTTTTAGTCCCTCACACTCTCTCTCTTTCTGTGTCTCTGTCTCTCTCTCTGTCTCTGTCTCTGTCTCACCTCTTAAACAGCTTCTCAATCTCCGGCATCTTGAGAAGAGCATGATAGAAAGACACAAATTCGTCGACCTCCAGCACCTGTTCTCCTCCTCTCTTCTGCTTGCTGGTGTTGGCTTGCTGTGGCGAGAGAGAGAGATCTGTAAAAACACCCTTAAACCCCTAAAAAATTCACTATTTGAACCTTAAAAACCCTTAAAAACACCTTCAAGTTAACACATCCTTAAAAAACACACTTAAAACACCCCTAAAAGGCACTCTAGAATCTTAAAAAACACCCACAAATTAACACACCCTTAAAACACCCCTAAAAGTCACTCTAGGATCTTGAAAACATCCTTGAACCCTTAAAAACATCCAGTCAAAGACACTCGATCCTAAAGTTTGAAGGGTGTTATAATCATTTTGAGATATGATAAAGCTCTCTCTCTCTCTCTCTCTCTCTCTCTCTCTCACATTAAACAGCTTCTTGGCATGGGTCTTGTCCATCTTAATGTTGAGTTGGCGCAGCAGAGCACAACACTCCGAGAAGTTGAGACTTGTTGTTGTCCTTGTCCGCATCTTGGAACTGTATACGCAGCCAGCTGTCGGGTTACGGGAGGTGAGGTGAGGTGATTTTTACTTACACACACACACACACACACACACACACACACACACACACACACACACACACACACCACTATATGTCCAATAAAAAACAGAACACACACACACACCATCACTATGTCCAATGAAAACAGGTCAACAAACACACACACACACACTATAACACAATAAATCATGTTACATATGGACGAAGAGAGCCGAGAAGGGAAGGGGCGGGATGGCAGGTGGGAGGCTCCCGCCATGGTGACGTCACGGGCTGATGACGTCACGGGCCGGCCTGGGCGGGCCCAGTCTGGCGGGCTTTTATACGTTAACGTAAATAATTTTGAAAAAGGCCTTTTGAAAAAACGGCGCCCGAGCAGAATGCTTCACATATTCTGACTTGCCACATATTTTAACTAATACCAAAAATATAAAGAGATTCCAAACACCAGTAATATTCAACATTTTTTAAAAGAAGTATAAATAAAATGTTGGAACCTTGACCCCCCCTTGAAAAATGTCAATGTCCGCCCATTCTGAGTTGCAAGGCAGGAAACACACTTTAAAGAATGTGAGCAGTGTTTTGCAACACTTTCGAGTGAGTTGGAGCCACAAACAAGTGAGTGACAGGGCTGCCAACAAAACTATTGGTGCAACATTAACACCGTCACTCTCCACTCCACTCTCCACTAATTCCACTCACCACCAAACACAAACACTTTCAAACACATCAACCATTTTTTCAAAACAATAACAACTTCATACTGCCTCAAACCAAAATTTTCCTGGACGCTCCGGAAAATTTGGCGCCAAAAACCAGCCTTGTTTAACACAAAAACAACGCCAACAACAACATGCCGCGCCCCACACACGCACGCAAAACACTTCACACACAACACAACACTTGTACAAACCATCAAATCTTACTATTCTGCCCAAACTAACGCTCCAACAATTCAAGAAAATAATCCTGGATTCTGGGCCCGCCGGGCCGGGGTGGGCGTATCCAAGATGGCGGCGGGGCCGTGGAGGAGTCGGCCGCCCCCTTCTACCTCACTTAAACCTTCACCAAACTTAAACCTGGCCATGGCGGGTGTGTCTCAATAGCTGATGTGAAAGCTTAGTGGCGCGGCTGCATGTTGTGGCAAGACAGGCCTATAATACTGACAGATAAGGCTGGAAATACCTGATAAATGAGTGATTCAAGATGGCGGCGGGGTCTGGGTTCCAATAACAAAGCTTAACCTCCTCACCCAGACCTTTCAAAATGTGAAGGAAGGCATTTGATGACTTCTCCTGAGTTGTCCCTTGGCCGTGCCTTGCCTGACACACACACTGAGACGCGGTGACGCGGCAAGGCGATGGTGGTGACGCAGTCCTGCCTCTGTGGACCAATAACACGTACTCCTGGGATGCTT
>NC_059280.1:851237-853737 GCF_017591435.1 Portunus trituberculatus | reverse complement strand
TTCAAACACCACTAAACACATCCAAACACACCCAAAACACACCCAAACACACTCAAAACATACTCAAAAACACCCATACACACCTAAAACACCCCAAACACACTCAAAACATACTCACACACCCAAACACCACCAAACACCATTGAAATACCCCTAAACACACCAAAAACACCACAAACACACAAAAAACAAGCTACAATTCACCCGAAAATATTCTAAAACACCCCAAAATACACCTAACACCCCTAAACACCCAAAAACACTGAAAAACACCCATAAAACACACCAAAACATCCCAAAAATCACTTTCAACACCATCAAAACACCTTAAACCACCCCCAAAACACCTGAAAAATAGACCAAACACCCCAAAACACACCAAAACACCCCAATAATAACTAAAACACCCCAAAAACACCAAAAACACACCAAAACACCCCAAAATAACAAAAACACACCAAAAACACACCAAAACACCAAATACACTCCAAACATCCCCAAAACACCCCAAAAACACACCAAAACACACCAAAACACCAAAAACACTCCAAACAACCCAAAAACACCCAAAACACTCCAAAACACCCAAAAACACTCCAAAACACCCCAAAAAAACACCATCAAACACCCACCAGTGAAGTTGCCAGCAGCCCACCACTTTCTGGACTCTCCGACAAGCGACATGTTCTCCACGTCAACCTTGTAGTGGCGAAGGAACCGTTTATTTATTCCTCGGACCTTCCACAGATTGGTGCCGGAGTGGATCTGGGCGACCACCTCCTCCATGCTGGCGTGGCGGATCAGTACCTCTGTGGGGGGCGAGAGAGGGGTGTTAGAGGGGGTGTGTGAGAGGGGGAGGGAGAAAGAAAAGGGGTGTTGATGTGAGAGAGGGAGAAAAAACAGCAAATTTTGAGAGAGAGAGAGAGAGAGAGAGAGAGTCAGTGAGTGTTGAGGCCAGGCACACACACAGACAGACACAACAAAACACCCCTAAACATACTCAAAATACACCCAAACACACTCAAAATACACCAAACACACTCAAAAACACCCAAACACACTCTAAAACACCACAAAAAGACTCACAAACACTATTAATGCTTAAAAACACAATAAAAACACCCAAATTACTTAAAAACAATCAAAACACACTCAAAACACACCCAAACACACTCAAAGCAGTCACTCACACCATAAACACTCAAAACGCACCCAAACACTCAAAAACAACTAAAACACTATTTGGTGATTTTGTACAGCTTCAGAAACTCATGTGGGGGATTAAAATAGTGAAGACTGTGGCCATTAATCTTCTGCCCTCCATACACCCTTCCTAACGTAAATAAAATGGTCTAATGGTACACAAATCTCAAGGTAAAAATGTGTCCCAGTACTGAAGGGGTTAAAATAGTGAAGACTGTGGCCATTAATCTTCTGCCCTCCATACACCCTTCCTAATGTCAATAAAATGGTCTAATGGTACACAAATCTCAAGGTAAAAATGTGTCCCAGTACTGAAGGGGTTAAAATAGTGAAGACTGTGGCCATTAATCTTCTGCCCTCCATACATCCTTCCTAACGTAAATAAAATGGTCTAATGGTACACAAATCTCAAGGTAAAAATGTGTCCCAGTACTGAAGGGGTTAAAATAGTGAAGACTGTGGCCATTAATCTTCTGCCCTCCATACACCCTTCCTAATGTCAATAAAATGGTCTAATGGTACACAAATCTCAAGGTAAAAATGTGTCCCAGTACTGAAGGGGTTAAAATAGTGAAGACTGTGGCCATTAATCTTCTGCCCTCCATACACCCTTCCTAATGTCAATAAAATGGTCTAATGGTGCACAAATCTCAAGGTAAAAATGTGTCCCAGTACTGAAGGGTTAAAATAGTGAAGACTGTGGCCATTAATCTTCTGCCCTCCATACACCCTTCCTAACGTCAATAAAATGGTCTAATGGTACACAAATCTCAAGGTAAAAATGTGTCCCAGTACTGAAGGGGTTAAAATAGTGAAGACTGTGGCCATTAATCTTCTGCCCTCCATACACCCTTCCTAATGTCAATAAAATGGTCTAATGGTACACAAATCTCAAGGTAAAAATGTGTCCCAGTACTGAAGGGGTTAAGACAGTGAGCTCTCGACATCCATTTCAGCGCTGGCATGGTAAACAGAAGACTAGAAGCAACACCACAACACCACAACACCATGGAACACCTCCCAGCACTCAATCAACACAATGAAATCGCCCTTTGACAAAATACAGGCTTAAAATTTTGACACGCTGGAATAAATATACATACATTTTTTTGTTTTATATATAAGCAAAAGAGAAAAATCTGGCCATGGGCAGCAAAACCTATATAAAAAAAGGCCCACTTGATTGCCAGTCCCCTAAAAGGTTAGTGGAGTTAGCCACAATGAAGGGACAAATGTGTTGAAAGCTCCCTCTTAAATGCAGTGAAGTGGTAGGAAGGTGGAGACACAGAAGCAGGCA
>NC_059280.1:818737-838737 GCF_017591435.1 Portunus trituberculatus | reverse complement strand
CTTTTAAGGGTTCAATAAAGGATTTGGAGTCTACTGAAGAGATTTATTCAGTTTTTTTTGTGTGTGTGTGTTACTCTCTCTCTCTCTCTCTCTCTCTCTCTCTCTCTCTCTCTCTCTAAGAACGTTTAAACAAACTAATATTTTTTAAAGGGTTCAATTCTCTTCAAAATGTTGTTATTATTGGTAGTTTGATTCTCTCTCTCTCTCTCTCTCTCTCTCTCTCTCTCTCACCTGACAGAATATTTATTTTTGGCAATGAAGCAAACAAACTCTCTCTCTCTCTCTCTCTCTCTCTCTCTGTTTACATTCCAGTCATGACCGCAAAGAGAGAGAGAGAGAGAGAGAGAGAGAGAGAGAGAGAGAGAGAGAGAGAGAGAGAGAGAGAGAGACAGGAAATATGACTATTTTTATTTTCTTTTTTTTCATAATATTCTTCCATTTCTTTTTTATTTATTTATTTATTTTTCTTATTTTCTCTTGTATCAAAACAGCTCTCTCTCTCTCTCTCTCTCTCTCTAGGGCTAACATTGTATATAACTATGTAATTGTATATAACTGTATGTAATTGTATATAACTATGTAATTGTATATAACTATGTAATTGTATATAACTATGTAATTGTATATAACTGTATGTAATTGTATATAACTGTATGTAATTGTATATAACTGTATGTAATTGTATATAACTGTATGTAATTGTATATAACTGTATGTAATTGTATATAACTAATTCTATGATAAGGAGGATGTTAAGAGCACGTGAAGCTTCGAACCGCCCCGTCTGAACCACCATCACCCCCCCCCACAACCCCTCCCTCCCTCTCCACACCACACTCCCCACCCCCATACCTACCCTAGCCTAATTGAAACTGCTACTATTACTATTACTACTACTACTACTACTATTACTACTATTACTATACCACCACCACCACCACCACTACCACCAATGCAATTACTACTACTACTACTACTACTATAACTACTACTACTATTACAAATTTACTAAACTCAACAATGCCTTTTAATAGTCTACTATTCTAACTATTATTTTGACTATTTTCCAAACTTAATTTTTCTTATAATTAATTTTTTCCCTTAATTTTGAAACCGCCTCGAAAAATAATGGCAATAATTTTAACCGCACCTTATTTTAGCTTTATCTAACTACTACTACTACTATTAACTGAACTAACACGACTACCTACCACCAGGCTCACTACTGTACCACCCACGCCCATGCCACGCCCATATTAAACAAGATATGGGCGTATTTGTAAAAACCCCGCCCATTCTGTCTAGCCATCTTAAACTAACCTAAAATTTCCGCCTTTCATACTTTTTGCTGTAATTTGTGTATTAAAATGTCCTCGTGGCTCATTTTAATAGTAGAGTTAGTTTAGACATTGCTTTAAATAGTTAGTGTATAAAAAATGCCTTTGGTTGTTATTTAGTGTTTTTTTTAATCGAATATTTGAAACCGTCTCACTAAACGTACCTCAGAGTCTCCCACACATGGCCGTATATTTCTGCCTTTTTCTTGGTAAATACTTGGAGTTTGATGCTTATCTTGGTGGTGTGGAAAGAGGAATAACTCACGCTGCTCCGGGTAATGTGTCAGTGAGGAATGTTCGGTATTAACTCACTTATCGGCTAAATAAATTAAGTCTTGACGCACGTTGCCATGTTGTGATGTTTCTGTCAGTCTCTTCTCTGTCCCCTTCCAGAATCTTCCTAAAATGTCGAGTTTGTTTAATTATTCTCTAACACACTCTATGGCGAGATTTATCAATAGAATAATGTCTATAATTTTGTTTACGGTAAAAAATGGCTTAGTGGTCTTCAAATAATCGATAATAGAGTAATATTGACTGAAAATTCCCTATCACTCATACTGACGAGAAATATCAATAAAATAATGTCTATAGTTTTGTCTAGAATAAAGAAATGGCTTGGTTTTCAAATAATCGATAATAGAGTAATATTGACTTTGAAAATTCCCTATCACTCATAATGACGAGAAATATCAATAAAATAATGTCTATAGTTTTGTCTAGAATAAAGAAATGGCTTAGTTTTCAAATAATCGATAATAGATTAATATTGACTTTGAAAATTACCTATCACTCATAATGACGAGAAATATCAATAAAATAATGTTTATAGTTTTGTCTAGAATAAAGAAATGGCTTGGTTTTCAAATAATCGATAATAGATTAATATTGACTTTTATAATTCTCTATCACTCATAATGACGAGAAATATCAATAAAATAATGTCTATAATTTTGTCTGGAATGAAAAATGGCTAAGTTTTCAAACAATCGATAATAGATTAATATTGATTTTGATAATTCTCTATCACTCATAATGACGAGAAATATCAATAAAATAATGTCTATAATTTTCTCTGGAATAAAATAAAATGGCTTAGTTTTCAAATAATCGATAACAGATTGTGATATTGATGCGGTACATGAAACTTTAAACCTATGCTTGATTTTGAAATATCAACCCCATGAAAATAAATAAATAAAATAAATGAACAAATAAATAAATAAAGAAAAGAAATTAATAGATATTTGCATATATAAATAAAAAACACTCCTTTCTAAACCTGCCGACAATTCCTCGCTACCTTCGATACGCGACAAATATATTTCATTAATATTCCCTTCCTTCTCTATATCCATCTTTACTTTCAGTCTTACCTATCTAATAATCCCTCATTCAAACACACAACCATTATCATTTTAAATCATCATTACCATTATGAGGCGTAAATGAAAGTAGGCAACCAAAGTCAGAGAGTTTAATACAAATTCCTGTTGTTTCTCTACCACCTAGACCATTGGTACGCTCAAATTTAGCTGGAAAAGGAGAAAATAATGACCTGAACATGAACAAAGGCGAGAAGGGATAACGAGCCTAAAATAAACACAAACCTAAAATTAAATAAAAAAAAAAGTGGATACGCACCTAAAATAAAACGTGAATAAAAAATAGATAAATAATAGTAATTCCTGTGATAAAATAACAATAATTAAAGGAAAGTGAGGCGTGACTGCTAATCCTGAGAGAGAGAGAGAGAGAGGAGGCCATTTTATATATTTTTTCTCTCTTCTCTTTCTCTCAGGTCAATTTGTACTGTGGAACTGTCTGTCTGTCTGTCTGTCTGTCTATTTGTGTGTGCGTGTGTGTGTGTTCGTGAGTGCGTGCTTACATACACACAGACAGACAGATTTAGGTGGGGTTTGTTAAGCTGTCTGACTGTCTGACACTCACTCTCTCTCTCTCTCTCTCTCTCTCTCATGCACGCGCACACGCACACACTTATCCATCAAAGCTTTCCTACTTTCTCGCCTCAAAAAATCAATAAGAGAGAGAGAGAGAGAGAGAGAGAGAGAGAGAGAGAGAGAGAGAGAGAGAGAGAGAGAGAGAGAGAGAGAGAAATAGAAAAATAAAATAATAATAATAATAATAATAATAATAATAATAATAATAATAATAATAATAATAATAATAATAATAATAACAATAATAATAATAATCATAATAGTAATAGTAATAATAATAATAATAGTAGTAGTAGTAGTAATATTATCCCTGCTTAACACACACACACACACACACACACACACACACACACACACACACACACACACAAATGAAAAAAAAAATATATAAAATAAAAATAATAATAATAATAATAATAATAATAACACATTCCTAAAAATCACATCAATTATTCACTTTTCTTCATTTTCTTCCCTTCAGGGCGACACTCCTCCTCCTCCTCCTCTTGTGGCTTCCTCTCCTCCTCCTCCTCCTCCTCCTCCTTGTCCTCCAGGGGTCTCTTGGAGGAGGGGGGGTGAGGGAGGTCAGTGATCTGGATTATAATGCAGGTCATGTTGTCGCAGCCTGTCCCGTCCCCATGGGTGTCCGGGGCAAGGCAGTGGTCAAACAGCTGTGAGGGAGAGAGTGAGAGTGAGAGTGAGAGAACACTCCAAACACACACAAAACAACGTTGAAACACACCCAAACACTCCAAACACACTCAAAACACTCTAAACACATACAAAACACTCCAAAAACACTTAAAACATCCCCAAAATATACTCAAAACACCCCAAAACACACTCACACTCCAAACACTCAAAATTCCTCCAAAACCCTCAAAACACCCCCAAAACATACTCAAAACACACACAAAACACTACAAAACACCCCCAAACACACTCAAAACACCCTAAAACACACTCAAACATACCCAAAACACTCCAAACAAACTGAAAACATCATAAAAACACACCCAAAACACCCTAAAAACACTCAAAACACCCCAAAAACACACACCACACCCCCCCAAACACTGACCTCCTCACATATACTACTAAGCGACCCCTCCCCGCTCTCCGCCATCCTGTCCAGTCGCTCGGCCACAAAATCACACGCCTCCTGAGACGAGAGGGAGTTCCAGATGCCGTCGCAAGCCACTATTATGAATTTGTCCTTTGAGGTGAGAGTCATGGAGCGGACATCAGGCAGTGGGCTTATCATCTGCTCCTCTGCTGATAGTGTCTTGTTCTGCTTATAGCCATGGTCACCTGTGGATGTTGGGTTAGGTTAAGTTAGGTTAGGTTAGGGATGTTTTGGGTGTGTTTTTGGGGTGTTTTTGAGTGTTTTTTGGTGTTTTTGAGTGTTTTTGGGGTGTTTTTAAAGTTTAAGGGTGTTTTGGTGTTTTTGTTTTGGGGTGTTTTTAGTGTTTAGGGTGTTTTTGAGTGTTTTTTGGTGTTTTGGGGTGTTTTAGTGTTTTGGGGAGTTTTTGAGTGTTTTAGAGTGTTTTTGAGTGTTTTTTGGTGTTTTAGAGTGTTTTTGGGTGTTTTTAGAGTTTTTTTGGTGTTTTTGGCTGGGGACACAACAACATGGAAGGACAAGAGGACATGGAAGGAAGATCAGGATGAGGCAGTGTGTCAAGGATATTGCAACACACACACCACCACCACCACCACCACTACTACTACTACTACAGATGTCCGAGGTGGAACGAGGCCAGCTGCTACAAAGACAGTGGCTCAGAAGTCCTCATTGTTTACTCTGGGAGGCAGCACAGCGACACACAGCAACAGCCACAGCAGCAGCACAAGCCACAGACGCAGCAGCAGTGGTCAGGGTTTACAAATAATACTTCCCTTGTTATGGCTGCCTCCGTAACACCCTACACACACCCTACACCCTACACACAGCCTAACAGCCCTACCTAACCTAATTTCTCACCCTAAATCACTCCAAAACACAGCAAAACATCCTAAAACACAGCAAAACATCCTAAAACATGCCAAAATCACTTTAAAACACTGCAAATCACCCTAAAACATCACAAAATGACTCTAGAACAATGCAAAACACCCTAAAGCACTTTGAAAACACCCGAACACAATGCTACTCACCCTAAAACTCTCTAAAAACACCCTAACACAATGCTGGTCACCCTAAAAAACACCCAACACACCCTAAACACACTCACCAATCTCCTGGACAAGATAAGGTCCCTCTTCACCCTGAAACACCCTTAAATGCACCAATACACCCTTAAACACCACAAAACACCCTAAAATACCCTTAAACAGCTCAAAACACCTTTAAATACCCATAAACCTCTATAAACCACCTCAAAAACACACAAAAACATCCTCAAACACACCAAAACATCCTAAAACACCACAAAACACCCTTAAATACACCAAAACACCCTTACATATCCTTAAACTCCCTTAAACCACCTCAAAACACCCTTAAATATCCCAAAACACCCTAAAATACCCCTAAACATGTCAAAACACCTTTAAATACCCATAAACCCTTAAACCACCTCAAAACACCCTCAAACACACCAAATACCCTTAAATATACCAAAACACCATTAAATATCCTTAAACACCCTTACATTACCTCAAAAACACATAAAACACCCTAAAACACCACAAAACACCCTTAACTACCACAAAACACCTTTAAATATTCTAAAATCCCCTTAAACCATCTCGAAACACACTAAAAACACCCTAAAACACCCTTAACTACCACAAAACACCTTTAAATATTCTAAAATCCCCTTAAACCACCTCAAAACACATTAAAAACACCACAAGTCACCCTAAACACACTTACCAATGGCCCTTGACAAGTTAAGACCCCCGTTCACCCTGCCGTCAGCTGTCACCCTGCCACCTGCGTTTCTGATCCTGGTGGCCTCCGGGTCGTCCTCTGGCTTGTGGTCCAGGGACATGTCAAGAGCCACACCATCGTGACACACCACACACCGCGAGTCACCCACATTAGCCACATACAGCTCACACCCGCGTACCAACGCCACACAGGCTGTACACCCGCTGTCGAACCCAGGCTGGCGAGAAAAAATCACGTTAGGGGTGTTTTTGGGGTGAAATAAAGTGTTTTAAGGGTGTTTTGGGGTGAAATGAAGTGTTTTTGGGTGTTTTGGGGTGAAATGAAGTGGTTTTTGGGTGTTTTAGGGTGAAATGAAGTGTTTTAAGGGTGTTTTGGGGTGAAATGAAGTGTTTTTTGGGTGTTTTAGGTGAAATGGTGTTTTGGGTGTTTTAGGGTGAAATGAAGTGTTTTAAGGGTGTTTTGAGGTGAAATGAAGTGTTTTTAGGGTGAAGTGAAGTGTTTTAAGGGTGTTTTGGGGTGAAATGAAGTGTTTTTGGGTGTTTTGGGGTGAAAAAAGTGTTTTGGGTGTTTTGGGGTGAAATGAAGTGTTTTAGGGTGTTTTGAGGTGAAATGAAGTGTTTTGGGTGTTTTGAGGTGAAATGAAGTGTTTTAGGGTGTTTTGAGTGAAATGAAGTGTTTTAGGGTGAGTGAAGTGTTTAAGGGTGTGTGGGGTGAAATGAAGTGTTTTGATGTTTTGGGGTGAAATGAAGTGTTTTTTGGGTGTTTCAGGGTGAAATGAAGTGTTTTAAGGGTGTTTTGGGGTGAAATGAAGTGTTTTAGGGTGTTTGGGGTGAAATGAAGTGTTTTAGGGTGTTTTGGGGTGAAATGAAGTGTTTTTAGGGTGTTTTGGGGTGAAATGAAGTGTTTTTAGGGTGTTTTGGGGTGAAATTAAGTGTTTTTGGACGTTTTAGGTGAAATGAAGTGTTTTTGATGTTTTGGGGTGAAATGAAGAAGTGTTTTTTGGGTGTTTTGGGGTGAAAAAGTGTTATTAGTGTTTGGGGTGAAATTAAGTGTTTTTGGACATTTAGCGGTGAAACTAAGCATTTCTTGGGTGTGTTGGGGTGTTTTTGGATGATAAGGAGTGTTCCTGGGTGTTTTTTGAGTGAAATGAAGTGTTTTGGGGTGTTTTGAGGTGAAATAGTGTTTTGGGGTGTTTTGATGTGAAATGAAGTGTTTTAGGGTGTTTTGAGGTGAAATAGTGTTTTGAAGGTGATTTGATGTGAAATGAAGTGTTTTAGGGTGTTTTGAGGTGAAATAGTGTTTTGGGGTGTTTGATGTGAAATGAAGTGTTTTGGGTGTTTTGAGGTGAAATAGTGTTTTGGGTGTTTTGATGTGAAATGAAGTGTTTTGGGTGTTTTGAGGTGAAATAGTGTTTTAGGGGTGTTTTGATGTGAAATGAAGTGTTTTGGGGTTTTGAGGTGAAATAGTGTTTTGGGTGTTTGATGTGAAATGAAGTGTTTTTTGGGGTTTTGAGGTGAAATAGTGTTTTTGGGGTGTTTTGATGTGAAATGAAGTGTTTTTGGGGTGTTTTGAGGTGAAATAGTGTTTTAGGGGGTGTTTTGATGTGAAATGAAGTGTTTTGGGGTTTTGAGGTGAAATAGTGTTTAAGGGTGTTTGATGTGAAATGAAGTGTTTTAGGGTGTTTGATGTGAAATGAAGTGTTTTGGGGTTTTGAGGTGAAATAGTGTTTAAGGGTGTTTTGGTGAAATGAAGTGTTTTGGTTGTTTGATGTGAAATGAAGTGTTTTGGGGTTTTGAGGTGAAATAGTGTTTAAGGGGGTGTTTTGAGGTGAAATGAAGTGTTTTTTTGGGTGTTTTGATGTGAAATGAAGTGTTTTTTGGGGTGTTTTGAGGTGAAATGAAGTGTTTTTTTGGGTGTTTTGATGTGAAATGAAGTGTTTTGGGGTTTTGAGGTGAAATAGTGTTTTGTTTGAGGTGAAATGAAGTGTTTTGGGTGTTTGATGTGAAATGAAGTGTTTTGGGGTTTTGAGGTGAAATAGTGTTTTAGGGGTGTTTTGATGAAATAGTGTTTTGGGGTTTTGAGTGAAATGAAGTGTTTTTGGGGTGTTTGATGTGAAATGAAGTGTTTTAGGGGTGTTTTGAGGTGAAATGAAGTGTTTTTGAGTTAAATAGTGTTATAGTGCAACCAGATTTCATTGAGGGAACAGAGAAAGGTTGTCACATCCTGCCCCGCTTTGCTCCAGAGACATGGAACAGACTAAAGAGAGAGAGAGAGAGAGAGAGAGAGAGAGAGAGAGAGAGAGAGAGAGAGAGAGTATTTGTGAAGGATGAAGAAAAAGAGTTTGTGAAGTCACCTGTTTCTTGCTAGTAATCCTCTCTCTCTCTCTCTTAGATAATATCATAAACTCTCTCAATTCTCTCTCTCTCTCTCTCTCTCTCTGTTAACATCACAAATTCTCTTTTTCTCTCTTATTTACATAATACCATAAACTCACTCTCTCTCTCTCTCTCTCACCTCCTCCTTCATGTTGAGGGCAAACTGAGTGTACGGGTCATCCTCGTCTTCCTCTGCCTCCACCCCATCCTCCTCCTCCTCATCATCATCGTCATCATCTTCCTCCTCCTCCTCCTCCTCTTCTTCCTCTTCCTCTTCGTCATCTTCGCTCTCTTCTGCATCAGCGTCTTCTATGTCACTGTAAACACACAAACGCATGTACTAACACACACACACACACACACACAGATAGACAGACAACACCTGGTAACACTGACAGAGGATGGACGGACACACACACACACACACACAAAGATAGACAGACAACACCTGGTAACACTAACAGAGGATGGACGGACACACACACACACACACACACACAGGAGGACACTGCAAGATGAAGAAAAATCAGAGTTTGAGGGACATTACAAAACTGAACTTTCCACACAGGACGGTGGACATCTGGAACAGCTTGAGTGACGAGATTGTACCACCAGAAAGTCACAAGTTGCAGGAAAAGTTAGACAAAAAAGAACACTTAAATAGGTCACTAGGGGTGGGTAAGACTAGATATTTACACAGGTCACTAGGGGCCACATCAAAACCCTATAATGGACTCGACAAAGACACACACACACACACAAACACATGAACACTTACCCAGTATCCTCAAAAGTCTCATCTTCATCTTCCTCATCCTCCTCCTCCTCCTCTTCCTCCTCCCCGCCTTCCTGGATCTTCCTGTAAATTTCCGCAGCTTTGATTGCAGCTTCTCTCCTCTTCTCTTTCACTCTCCTCTCTCTCATGGCCACTACTTCTGAATTCTTGAGTAGCCCCTTTCCTTTCCCTCCCCCCCCCTTCATTTTCCCCTTCCTAGGCCTATCTGAGGGGTCGTTCTTCCCCTCGCTAGCCTCCTTCTCCTTCTCTCCACCGTCAGTCTCACCGTTTATAAGTGACGTCTCTAGATTATCTGTTTTGGTGGCGTTTGGTGGTGATTGCTGGTGTTTGGTGGTGTTTTCTGGCGTTTTCGAGTCTTCGTCCTCCTCCGTTTTGATTTCCTGGTCTCCGTTTTCTATCTTCCGGCCGTTTGTGAGTGGTTTGTCTGCGTTTGTCCCGTTCATCTCAGTTTTCTTGGCATCTTCCTCCTCGGTCTTCATTTCCTCTTCTTTCTCCTCTTCTTCTTCCTTCTTCACCTCTTCCTCTGTTCCGTTTAATGAGGCGGAGGGAAGAGAGGAGGAAGAGGAGGAGGCAGCGATCTTCTTCTCCTCCTTCTTCTTCTTCTTCTTCTCCTCCTCCTCCTCCTCCTCCTCCTCCTCCTCCTCTTCCTCCTCCTCTTCCTGGGCTGAATTCTCCTCCTTGCTAATGCTGCTGCTACTCTCCCCACTCTTAGCTTTCAGGAAGGGAGAGGCCGCCAGCTGGAGAAAGAGAGAGAGAGAGAGAGCATTAGTGGTGTGTAGGAAGGGTAAAGGGTAAAGGGGGAAGAGGGAGAGGAACTTAACCAAACCTAACCTAACTCCAAATTCAGCCTAACCTAACCTAACCTAACCCAACCCAGCCTAACCTAACCTAACCTAACTTAACCCAACCCAGCCTAATCTAACTTAACTTTAACCCAACCCAGTCTAACCTGACTTGACCTGACCTTTTTGTCCTTGCATCTGTTGACCTGAGGGTTGTCTGCATACTTGGCAATGACCTCGGCAAGCGGCATGGTGGCCTCGCGGTACAGGTCATCCACATCTTCCTCGCTGTCATCTGATTCTGCCACCGAGAGAGGGAGATGAGAGATAAATAGGAGAGAGAGAGAGAGAGAGAGAGAGAGAGAGAGAGAGAGAGAGAGAGAGAGAGAGAGAGAGAGAGAGAGAGAGAGAGAGAAATAAGGAGTGAGAGAGAGAGAGATATGAGAAATGAGAAGTAGGAAATAAAAGAAATAAATGAGAGAGAGAGAGAGAGAGAGAGAGAGAGAGAGAGAGAGAGAGAGAGAGAGAGAGAGAGAGAGAGAGAGAAAAAAACACAAAAAATTAAAATGAAATAAATACACAAAAACATCCCAAAACACCACATAATCCCACCCAAACCACCCACACACCCCCAAAAACACCCAAACACACCAAAACACCTCAAACACCCCACACATACCAAACGACAAAACTCCCCAAACAGCTCCAAACACACCAAAACACTCAAAACACCCCACACATACCAAACGACACAAAACTCCCCCAAACAGCCCCAAAACACACCAAAAACACCTCAAAACACCCCCACACATACCAAACAGCCCTAAACACCCCCAAAACACTCTCCAAACACCCCGAAACACCCGCACCCACCCACCGACAGCCTCCTTCTTGCTGCTGGCTATCTGGGTGAGCACGGCCACCACCTCCTGCTGGACCAGCGTGGCATCAAACACCCCATAAACACCCACAAACACTCCTAAATACCCAAAAATATTCCCTAACACCCCAAAAATATCCCTAAACACCTAAAAAACACACAACACATGCAAAACACACCAAAAACACACACATCACATCCAAAACACCTCAAAACACCCCCAAACATACCAAAAGAACACAAAACACCCCCAAAACAGTCCTAAACACCCCAAAACACCGAAAATACCCACACACACCAAAAACACCCCCAAATACACCAAAAACACCCTCCAAACACCTAAAACACCCCCAAAACACACAACACATCCAAAATACCCTAAAACACATCAAAAACACCCACACACACCCTAACACCCCAAAAACACCCTTCAAACACCCCCAAACAAACTAAAAACACCCCATAAACACCCTAAAATATCCACACACACCCAAAACACCTAAAAACACCCTCCAAACACCCCCAAACACCCACAGCCACGCACCGACAGCCTCCTCCTTGCTGCTGGCTATCTGGGTGAGCACGGCCACCACCTCCTGCTGCACCAGTGTGGCGTCAAACTGCAGGAAGGAATCGGTGAGTGCCTTCGAAATCTGGCCTTCCTTGTAAGTGTCAGTGTTCTTGATGACCTCCGGCAACTCCAAGGCAGTGTATGCGCTGACCTCGTGACCTCCATGCCCGTCGTACACAGCGAAGAGGTGTGTGTCTGTGTCAAAGTCCAATATGGCGTTGTGAGCGTCCTAAGGGGTGAGAAAATTGGTTAGGTTAGGTTAGGTTAGGTTAGGTTAGGCTAGATTAGGTTAGGTTAGGTTTAAATTGGTTTAGGATGTTTTTGAGAGCATTCGGTCTTATTTTTTTTTTCATTTTTTTATTTTCTATTTTGCTCTATTTTATTTATTTATTTATTTATTTTTTGTTAGGTTAGGTTAGGTTAGATTAGATTGGGTTACACACACACACACACACACACACACACACACACACACACACACACACACACACACACCGCGTAGTGTAGTGGTTAGCAGGCTCGACTCACAATCAAGAGGGCCGGGTTCGAGTCCCGGCGAGGCAAATGGGCAAGCCTCTTAATGTGTGGGGTGTGTTCACCTAGCAGTAAATAGGTACGGGGTGTAACTGGAGGGGTTGTGGCCTCGCTGTCCCGGTGTGTGGAGTGTGTTGTGGTCTCAGTCCTGCCTGATGATCAGTCACTATAAGCTCTGAGCTCTTTCCATAGGGGAAAGACTGGCTGGGTGATCAGCAGACGACCGTGGTGAATAACACACACACACACACACACACACACACACACCGGTAGCTCAGTGGTTAGAGCGCTGGCTACACAAGCCAGAGGACCGGGGTTCAATTCCCCGGCCGGGTGGAGATATTTGGGTGTGTCTCCTTTCACGTGTAGCCCCTGTTCACCTAGCAGTGAGTAGGTACGGGATGTAAATCGAGGAGTTGTGACCTTGTTGTCCCGGTGTGTGGTGTGTGCCTGGTCTCAGACCTATCCCAAGATCGGAAATAATGAGTTCTGAGCTCGCTCCGTAGGGTGACGTCTGGCTGGCTCGTCACACACTGCAGCAGATCAAACAGTGAATCACACACACACACACGGTCGCAAAACAGTTCAGAGGTGTGAGAGCTGACCAACATTTTCAGGAGTGTTCACTAAATCTTTGCCAAACTGTCCAGCTCAAAGGTGAAATTCCTCTGGCATGCTCTCAGGTAACAAGCTATTCCCACACCCAGTCATTAACCCCTTCAGTAGCATGACACGTTTCCCTATTCCTTGTGGCTTCACAAACTCATGTGGGGGATTAAAATAGTGAAGACTGTGGCCATTAATCTTGTGCCCTCCATACACCCTTCCTAATGTCAATAAAATGGTCTAATGGTACACAAATCTCAAGGTAAAAATGTGTCCCAGTAGTGAAGGGGTTAAAATAGTGAAGACTGTGGCCATTAATCTTGTGCCCTCCATACACCCTTCCTAATGTCAATAAAATGGTCTAATGGTACACAAATCTCAAGGTAAAATGTGTCCCAGTACTGAAGGGGTTAAAATAGTGAAGACTGTGGCCATTAATCTTGTGCCCTCCATACACCCTTCCTAATGTCAAGAAAATGGTCTAATGGTACACAAATCTCAGGGTAAAAATGTGTCCCAGTACTGAAGGGGTTGAAATAGTGAAGACTGGTCTAGAACCCCCTAAAGTAACCTAAGTATCGTAGAACCCCCTCCTAACCTCACCTACCACTACTCAGCACCACAAAGAGAAATAAACACAACACGGGCAGAATATGACAAAATGGACTCCCACTCTCACTCTCTCTCTCTTTCTCTCTTGCTCTCCCGACCTCTCACTCTCACTCTCACTCACTCACACACACCAAACAAACACAAATCAAATAAATATACACAAAAATAGAAACTATAGGAAAATAACACACACACACACACACAACCCTAAACAAAACAAAAAACACACAAAAAAAAACACACACACACACACACGCGCGCACACACACAAAAAGACTGAGAGAAAAATACATGAACCTAACCTAAACACACACACTCACACGCACACGCACACACAGGCACACACTCACCTCTTGGGACACACGCCAGCCCTGCATGGAGGAAGCGCCATAACACACACCATGTCTCTTATCATCACTACTATGTTTCTCAATGACTGGCTTGGACAAATACGCCCCCATGACTGCCCAATCCTGCACGCAACACACGCAACACACTCAACACACGCAAATACTCAAGCTGCGTGCGTGTTTGTGTGTCTGTGTGTGTGTGTGTGTATCTCCCTCACCCCGCCTGCCTCTCTGTGTCCCGGCGCGCGCTGTCTCTCTCTCTTTATCCTCTCCCCCAAACTTCCACTTTAAGGGTTTTTTGGAGGTTTGTGTGTCTAATGGGTTTATTCTAAGTGAATGATCGGGGTTTGTTTTCCATTTTGAGGTTTTTAAGTTGAGTTTTTTTGTGTTTTAGTTCATTTGGTGAGTTTTGGTTTATTTTCTATTTTACTGTTTTTGTGAGTTTTTTGTTATATAAAATGTGTTATTAAATTATTTAAAGTTGATTTTGGTGTTTAGTTTTTTATAAGAGTGAGTGGAAATTTGAGTTTACGTTTTTTCCTTCATTTTGTGGCATACCGCTACCAACACAAATGTCTCTAGACGGTATTTTAAAGCACTAGGACTAAAGAAAATGACTTCTGAAATTATTATAACCGAAAATTGATGTTTATATCACCATGTACCATTTAGAAAATATGGATTTGTAGTTTTTTTGTTCATTTTACGATTTACAGCTAACGACTCAAATATCTTTAAGACGGTCATAATAAGCATATATGACTGTAGAAAATTATTAAAAAATATACCAATTTATAAACACAAGTATCATATCTTAGTGCAATTCTTTAAAATATGGATTCCTTGTTTCTGGAGCAGGGATGATTCACCGCTAAGCAACACATAGGGATGCAATATCTATCACACAATAATACTAAGGCGCTGTGAATAGACAAAACACTTTACATATAATAAATAATGAGATTCAATATTTAACTCTCTATATAACCTTTCAAACAGGTTCATTTATTTTTTATATTAAATTTGTGATATACTCCGTGTCCCTTGAATATCCTAAAAAGCAGTATTTCCCAGCTATTCCTACTTCAAAACGTAATTAATAGAATATGAAAATTAAGTTGTAAATATTTCCGTCTTAATCAATCCTCCATGAATAAGGATTCTTTGTTATAAATCAATTAACATTTAAGCTGGCATTCAAAGATGGCTCCCATAAAAGGTGCCGGGCGGCCATCTTGAAAAGCTCATTTATTTATGCATTCAAACCGTGTTAATCTGCAACTCTTCATTGTATCTACCTCAGATTAATATTTTACATTTTTTTCAAGACATTATATCACAACAAGACGCAAGAAAACTGCATAATATCTTTAAAAAATTATTGGTGTATGAAGATGGCTGCTGGTGAAGCCTCAGACCACCATCTTGGAACGCACAGTTAGCTTAAGTAGGAGGACTTAAACAACACTGTATTGTATTATCATCTTTATTTTCTTTGGCTATAAGGTTTAAATTCACGCTGACATTGAAAATTACTTAATATGGAGTGAATGACTGACTGAGTGAATATACACAAAATAAATAGTTTTATTAACTTTAAAACGACAATAAAATAAAAAATAAAATAAAATAAAATCTCCACACATGTTGGTTCACGATTGTACTGACAGACTTACATGATTTACATATTATTATCAGTAAAAACACTCTTCAAAAGGCTCCAGTTGAAGTGAAAGGGTTTTAAGGATGTTTTGTGGTTCTAGTGACATATTAACACCATTTCTGCAGTATTAATATGAGAAACACTCTTTAAAAGGCTCTACTTGAAGTGACAGTTTTAAGGGTGTTTTTTTAAGGTTCTAGTGACAGATTAACACCATTTAAGCAATATTAGCATTGAAAACACTCTTTGAAAGGATGTAGTTGAAGTGACACAGATTTTTAAGGGTGTTTTTAAGGATCTAGTGACAAATTAACATGATACATACATAAGAAAGTCTTTAAAAGGCTCTAATCGAAGTGACACAGGATTTTAAAGGTGTTTTTAAAGTTACAGTGACAGATTAACATGATACTTACATTATTCACATTTAGAAAGACTCTAGTTGAAGTGACAGAGAGTTTTAAGGTTCTACTGACAGATTAACATGAGAAACACTCTTTCAAAGGCTCCAATTGAAGTTATAAAGGTTTTTAAGGGTGTTATCAAGGTTCTAGTGACAGATTAACACTATTTCTGCATCATTAATATGAGAAACACTCTTTAAAAGGAACTAGTTGAAATGACAAAGATTTTTAAGGGTTTTTTAAGGTTCTAGTGACAGATTAATATGATTTACACTCTTTGAAAGCCTCTAATTGAAGTTATAAAGGCTTTGAAGGGTTCTAGTGACAGATTAACATAATTTCTGCATCATTAATATGAGAAACACTCTTTACAAGGCTCCAATTGAAGTTATAAAGGTTTTGAAGGGTGCTTTTAAGGTTCTAGCAACAGACTAACACTATTTCTACAGTACTGGCAACAAAAACAGCCTTGTAAACACACATTTGCCGTGACAGAACACATCAAACAGAAATAATAATAACACAAGAGACTACTAGAAATAAATAAGGCCAGCTCCCCACCCCCCCTCACAGGCAAACTGATTCAAGACCTAACCTCACCTAACCTAACCCAAGCTAACCTGACAATACTTAACCTAACCTAACCTAACCTCCCCCCCAAGACACACACTGAAGGCGCGCTGACCCAACACTCCCTCAATCATCTTCAGTGAGGTGACCCACAGTCTGAGGCCGAGGATTGTGTCCATGGAGGGGGCGGAGGGCATGCAGGGGACACAGTTGTTGACGTACACCCCACCGTAACGCGCCAGGTCATTGCTCGCTGCACAGAACACACTGCTCGCACATGCCTGTTGCTGTGTGAGAGAGAGAGAGAGAGAGAGAGAGAGAGAGAGAGAGAGAGAGAGAGAGAGAGAGAGAGAGAGAGAGAGAGAGAGAGAGAGAAGAATTTAGGTTAGGTTTCATTGTTTGGTTTGGTTTATTATTATTATTATTATTTTTATTATTATTATTGTTATTATCTCACCTCTTCTTCCTCCTCCTCCTCCTCCTCCTCCTTCAAAACTTCTCTTTCTCCTCCTGCTGCTCCTCCTAACACTACTACTACTACTACTACTACTACTACTACTACTACTACTACTACTACTACTACTACTACTACTACTACCAATAGGAGGAAAAAGAAAACTAACTACTACTACTACTACCACCACTACTACTACTACTATTACCACTACTACTACTACTACCACTACAACTACTACCACTACTATTACCACCACCACCACCACCAGTACTACTACTACTTCTACTACCACCACCAATACTACTACTACTACTACTAGGAGAAGGAAAAAGAGAAATAATAACAACTACTACTACTACTATCACCAACACTACTGCTACTACCAATACGAGGAAGAGAAGAAAAATAACAACAACAACAACAACAACTACTACTACTACTACAACCACCAGCACCACCGCTACCAACCAGCGTCTTGGTGAATGGCTGCACCAGGGTGAAGAGCAGTCTGTACGGCCACCAGTGTCGCGATAAGCCACTGGGCACGGCGTTCCCTGGGTGGACAGCGTAGGTGTTGATGCCCTGGGCCCCTGGGGGAGAAAAATAGAAAAGGTTTTGAAGAGATGTCATTTTTCACCTATTTATCTTTTTATTTTATTTACGGTGTTGGATAAAATATTGTGGGTTTTGAAGGGTTGGAATAGGTTAGGCTTTTTACAGAATTTATGGGGTTTTGGACTGCAGCCATGGGTGGTGGAGCCAATGCCTGCCTCACCACCACCTTGGAACACACACACACACACACACACACACACACACACACACACACACACTATACAACGAAACACATTGGAACACACACACACACAAGCGGCGAGGCAAATGGGCGCGGCTCGTAATGTGTAGGGTGTGTTCATAGCAGTAAATAGGTACAGGGTGTAACTAAGTTGTGGTTTCAGTCCTACCCAAAGATCGGTCACTACGAGCTCTGAGCTCGCTCCGTAGGGGAAAGGCTGGCTGGGTGACCATCACTCTATCTATGTCCAATGAAAAAACAGGTCAACACACACACACACACACAATAAATCATATTAGATATGGACGAAGAGAGCCAGGAAGGGTCGGGGCGGGGCGGCAGGTGTGAGGCTCCCGCCACGGTGACGTCACAGCCTGGCCCGGCGGGCTGATGACGTCACGGGCCGGCCTGGGCGGGCCCAGTCTGGCGGGCTTTATACGTTAACGTAAATAATTTTGAAAAAGGCCTTTTGAAAAAACGGCGCCCGAGCAGAATGCTTCACATATTCTGACTTGCCACATATTTTAACTAATACCAAAAATATAAAGAGATTCCAAACACCAGTAATATTCAACATTTTTTAAAAGAAGTATAAATAAAATGTTGGAACCTTGACCCCCCCTTGAAAAATGTCAATGTCCGCCCATTCTGAGTTGCAAGGCAGGAAACACACTTTAAAGAATGTGAGCAGTGTTTTGCAACACTTTCGAGTGAGTTGGAGCCACAAACAAGTGAGTGACAGGGCTGCCAACAAAACTATTGGTGCAACATTAACACCGTCACTCTCCACTCCACTCTCCACTAATTCCACTCACCACCAAACACAAACACTTTCAAACACATCAACCATTTTTTCAAAACAATAACAACTTCATACTGCCTCAAACCAAAATTTTCCCTGGACGCTCCGGAAAATTTGGCGCCAAAAACCAGCCTTGTTTAACACAAAAACAACGCCAACAACAACATGCCGCGCCCCACACACGCACGCAAAACACTTCACACACAACACAACACTTGTACAAACCATCAAATCTTACTATTCTGCCCAAACTAACGCTCCAACAATTCAAGAAAATAATCCTGGATTCTGGGCCCGCCCCGCCGGGTGGGCGTATCCAAGATGGCGGCGGGGCCGTGGAGGAGTCGGCCGCCCCCTTCTACCTCACTTAAACCTTCACCAAACTTAAACCTGGCCATGGCGGGTGTGTCTCAATAGCTGATGTGAAAGCTTAGTGGCGCGGCTGCATGTTGTGGCAAGACAGGCCTATAATACTGACAGATAAGGCTGGAAATACCTGATAAATGAGTGATTCAAGATGGCGGCGGGGTCTGGGTTCCAATAACAAAGCTTAACCTCCTCACCCAGACCTTTCAAAATGTGAAGGAAGGCATTTGATGACTTCTCCTGAGTTGTCCCTTGGCCGTGCCTTGCCTGACACACACACTGAGACGCGGTGACGCGGCAAGGCGATGGTGGTGACGCAGTCCTGCCTCTGTGGACCAATAACACGTACTCCTGGGATGCTCTGCACACGTGGCAACACCGGGCCAGTACTGGCAATTCTGCCACCACCACTTAACACACTCGTCAAATCCCGTACGTGTCACTTCAACCAGTCACTTCGGAGTGTACAAATCTTGTTAACATGTCACTAGAATCGCAAAAACACTCGTCAAATCCCGTGTCACTTCATCAATGCAGTAGTAAGTGGTGACCCGCGCACCTCCTGCCGCCACCAGAGTGTCACCAACACTGAATTGAAGTCACTCAAGTGAGTGGTCAGAGTGGAGGGTGGAGGGCGCTGTTGCCCGGATCACCACAGCAACAGTCGCCAAATGAACAAGCACATTACTTGAAGGGAGTGGTATTGACACACAGACAGGCAGTACAACTTGTCCTGTACTTGTATTACTAGTGACAGTAATGATATACAAGTATGCATAGAGTAATGGCAATCCTGGCGGCTCCTCACTGCTGGAGACGCGCCCACTAACTATTGTAGGTGACGCTGCCATTGGAAAGGTGTCAACCACACTACGGCTTGTTGCTACACGCTTGTTTAGTCTTGACCTAACAAGTTAACAAGCACCAAGCAACCTCAACCAATGTGTCTGCCCCCCCCCCCTCTCTCCTTACATCTGAATAAGACAAAGAATCAGCCTGCTATTCCCTAAGGAGACCCGTCAAAAAGCCGCGTTTAGATTTCGAAGACAATACTACTACTACTACTACTACTACTACTACTACTACTACTACATTTATGCAACTGACATCACAAGAGTTCTGAAAGATTTGCTATTCACTTCTCAATACAGCAAGCTTCAAAGACCGAGTGCCTACGTAATATTCACTTAGGATTGGAACGGGGCAATATTTGACCAATGGGAGTGGAGGAGAACCTAGTCTAAC
>NC_059280.1:801237-808737 GCF_017591435.1 Portunus trituberculatus | reverse complement strand
CACTCATAGATCGCGTTATACAAGAACTATTACTCATTTTTTTTTCCTCCTCGTAATGCACTATTCCACTGGTAGATGGCGTTATATGGAGATTCTTTAACGTTTATCTAAATTTTCCTCCTCCTAACGCAACATTTTAGTAGTATATGGCGTTACACTCGAAATATCGCTCATTTTTCTCCTCCTAAAGCAATATTTCACTAGTATGTGGCGCTATATAGAAATTCTTCACATATCTCTCACTTTTCCTCCTCCTAATGCAACATTTCACTAATAGATGGCGCTGTATGGGAACTAATACCACTCTTCCCCCACAGATGGCGTCCTACAAGGCAATGGTAGTGGTGGCGGTGGTGGTGGTGGCTGGGCTCATTACCCCAGCCACCTCACGACCTCAGCAGACCAAACCCGGACGACCGAAACCCCACGGACCACCCCACGGGCACCCCCACGCAGGACCGCAGTTTGTCCACGTGCAAGCCCCTATCCCACAGCTGCCACCAGTTCACGCCGGCCAGGGCCCAGTGCACGGACAGACTGCTAATGCTTTCCTGCAGGGCTTCCCAGGTGGTCCAGGCGCCACATTGGTCCAGCAGCCCCCAAGCATTGAGATCCTTCCCAATGGTCAGAGAATAGTACAGCCAGTGAGTCTCGAAGTAGCACCACACGGACCACAGCCAGTTAGCTACGAGATCCTTCCTGACGGCCGAAGAGTGATCGCTCCTATCAGTCTGGAATTGGGTGTGCATGGAGGACCTGGAGGGGTGATTGGGACCCCTGGAGCAGCCGTCGGACACTTCCCAGCCCACGTTCAGCCTGCAAACTTCCCAGGGGCACCTCAGCCAAACTTCCAGGGACAGAGTTTCCAGCCTAACTTCCAGCAGGTGTACCCCGGGGCTCCCGCTCAAGGCTTCCCCCAGGGGCAGCAAGGACATGGGGGAGCAGCGACCCCCTCTGTTGACGTGAGGGGGGCGGGAAATGGAAAAACTACTCCTTAAATTGACCTAAACTATCTTTTTTTCTTTTTTACTTCTCTCTCTCTCTCTCTCTCTCTCTCTTTCTCTCTCTCTCTCTGGTATTTATTCCCTCCCCGCCTCCCACCAACACACGCACGCACGCACGCTCGCACATCATAGTTCACCTGTGTGTGTGTGTACGTGTGTGTGTGTGCGTGTGTGTATACCGGCTGTGTGTATCCATGTACGTTTTTCTATGCATACATTGTTGAATAAATGAGAAGACATGTATGTTTGTATGTATATCCTCTCTCTCTCTCTCTCTCTCTCTCTCTCTCTCTCTCTCTCTCTCTCTCGAATACATTGATCTTTTTTTTTTGAGAAGGAGATAAATAAAAGGAGGAGGAGGAGGAGGAGGAGGAGGAGGAGGAGGAGGAGGAGGAGGAGGAGGAGGAGAAGAAGAAGAAGGGGAGGGGGAAAGTCCTTGGGAGGGATAAGTCTCTCTCTCTCTCTCTCTCTCTCTCTCTCTCTCTCTCTCTCTCTCTCTCTCTCTCTCTCTCTCTCTCTAAGATCATGTACGTGTAGGAAGATTAAGAAGGAGGAGGAGGAAAAGGAGAAGGACAAGGACAAGGAGAAGAAGAAGAAGAAGAAGAAGAGGAGGAGGAAGAGGAGGAGGAGGAGGAGGAGGAGGAGGAGGAGGAGGAGGAGGAGGAGGAAAATAGAAACAAAACAACAATAACAACTACAAAGAACAACAAAAGCAGCAGGAGCAGGAGGAGGAGGAGGAGGAGGAGGAGGAGGAGGATAGAATAAAACTACAAAGAACAACAAAAAGCAGGAGGAGGAGGAGGAGGAGGAGGAGGAGGAGGAAAACTGAAAGAAAACAAAAACAGGAGGAGGAGGAGGACGAAAAGGAGCATAGAAACACGAAAAGAAGAAGGAGGAGGAGGAGGAGGAGGAGGAGGAGGAGGAGGAGGAGGAGGAAGACAAGACAGTGCTTCAAGGGTGGACTAGACGAGGATAAGGTCGAAAATCTAGTGACCTTTAGACAAAAACTGGACCTTGTTGCAATTCGAGTATTTAGGAAGGTGTTTTTTGTCTCTTTCTTGCCCCGAATGACCTGCGTGTCTCTCTCTCTCTCTCTCTCTCTCTCTCTCTCTCTCTCTCTCTCTCTCTCTCTTGTTATTTAAAATTTTATTGTTTTTTTTTCTTTTTTTCTTGTTTGTTGTTGTTGTTGTTCGTTTTTTTTTTATTCTTTTTTTCTCCTCCTCCTCCTCCTCCTCCTCCTCCTCCTCCTCCTCCTCCTCCTCCTTCTTCTTCCTCCTCCTCCTCCTTCTTCTTCCTCTTATCAGTATTATTATTATTATTATTATTATTATTATTATTATTATTATTATTGTTATCGCCCTAAGTAGTAGTGGTAGTAGTAGTAGTAGTAGTAGTAGTAGTAGTAGTAGTAGTAGTAGTAGTAGTAGTAGTAGTAGTAGTAGTAGTAGTAGTAGTAGTAGTAGTAGTAGCAGTAGTGGAAGAAGAAGAAGAAGAAGAAGAAGAAGAAGAAGAAGAAGAAGAAGAAAAAGAAGTAGTAGTAGTAGTAGTAGTAGTAGTAGTAGTAGTAGTAGTAGTAGTAGTAGTAGTAGTAGTAGTAGTAGTAGCAGCAGTAGCAGTAACAGTAGCAGTAGCGGTAGCAGTAGCAGTAGTAGTAGTAGTAGTAGCAGTAGTAGTAGCAGTAAAAATGTGTCCCAGTACTGAATGGGTTAAAATAGTGAAGACTGTGGCCATTAATCTTCTGCCCTCCATACACCCTTCCTAATGTCAATAAAATGGTCTAATGGTACACAAAACTCAAGGTAAAAATGTGTCCCAGTACTGAAGGGGTTAAAATAGTGAAGACTGTGGCCATTAATCTTCTGCCCTCCATACACCCTTCCTAATGTCAATAAAATGGTCTAATGGTACACAATCTCAAAATGTGTCCCAGTACTGAAGGATTAAAATAGTGAAATGTGCCCTCCATACACCCTTCCTAATGTCAATAAAAGTACACAAATCTCTGTCCCAGTACTGAAGGGATTAAAATAGTGAAGACTGTGGCCATTAATCTTCTGCCCTCCATACAAACTTCCTAACCTAACCTAACCTAACCTTCTGTGTGTGTGTTATGATGTATCCCGTTAATAATTGGCGTATTGGTAATGGAATATGAGTTACCAAATGTCTTCACTGTTCTGGGATTGAATGGCACCAGTCTTTAAAACGCTTTGGTGTCTCGCCGTCACATCTTTCCAAAGGCTCTAGTTGAAGATACTCGCGTTTTTAAGAGTGTTTTTATGTTTCTAGTGGTAGACTGGCAAGGTTTATAGATTACTGTGAGGAGAAACTGTCTTGGGAACCTTGCTATTCGTCTCTGTGGCCTTGGAAAACTGTCGTGGTGAGAGGATAAGTCGTTTTTAAGGGTGTTTTCATGGTTCTAGGGATGCATTGGCAAGATCTCTAGTTAACCATAAGGAGAAACTGTATTGGAAATCTGGCTGGTTGTCACTGTGGCCTTGGGAAACTGTCGTGGTTTGAGAGCAAGGCGTTTTTTTATTACGGACATTGCAACAGTACCATCTATTTCACCTCACTTCGTCATTTCAGAGGCCGGAGGTTCTACTACAGTCCATGTTAGCCCCTTCAGTACTGGGACACATTTTTACCTTGAAATTTGTGTACTATTAGGCCATTAGGACATTAGGAAGGGTGTATGGAGGGCAGAAGATTGATGGCCACAGTCTTCACTATTTTAACCCCTTCAATACTGGGACACTTGAGATTTTTTACCATTAGGACATTAGGAAGGGTGTATGGAGGGCAGAAGATTAATGGCCACAGTCTTCACTATTTTAACCCTTCATTAGACACATTTTTTAGGACATTAGGAAGGGTGTATGGAGGGCAGAAGATTAATACATATTTTAACCCCTTCAGTACTGGGACACATTTTACCAGACCATTAGGACATTTCACTAGTTTTAATCCCCACATGAGTTTGTGAAGCTGTACAAAATCACCAAATAGTCACCACAAGGAATAGGGAAACACGTCACTGTGCTCACGGGGCTAAGTGGCTGGAGACAGGCAGGGAGAGAGTTAATGTAGCGGCTGACACTGACACAATATACAATGATACACACACTGCAAAGTCCACGGTTGGAGTTTAGGTAGGGCTTCCTCACTCGGGGCAACGGTTTCCCTTTAGCCCAGAAAGACCAACAAGGCATGATTGAACTTGGAGAACTTGGACATAGCTACTCGTTGTTAGGAAAGATTTGGAGTGCTGAGAAAATGCCTGAACACTGCAAGGAAAGTAAAATGGTTAGGTTGTATATGCGAGCCCACGTTGCATACAGATAAAAAAAGAAAAGAAAAAGAATGTTACAGTATTACAGCAGCCTTCATGGAACCTAGGGATGTCTTGTCAACCACTGGGGATTCATAACGTTGAGGATCCCTGCTCTAATTCAAGTGACACACGGGTTTTTAAGGGTGTTTTGAAGGTTCTAGTGACAGATTAACACCATTTCTACATTATTACCTATAGAAACACTCTTTAAAAGGCTCTAATTGAAGTGACACGGGTTTTTAAGGGTGTTTTGAAGGTTGTAGTGACAGATTAACAACATTTCTACATTATTAACGGGAGAAATACTCTTTTAAAGGCTGTAATTAAAGTGACGCAGGTTTTTAAAGGTGTTTTTACGGTTCTGGTGACAGATTAACACCTTTTCTGCATTATTAAATCGAAAAAAAACTCTTTAAAAGGCTCTAATTGAAGAGACAACAGTTTTTAAGGTTCTAGTGGCAGATTAACACCATTTCTGCATTATTGATATGAGAAACACTCTTTAACAGGCTCTAGTTGAAGTGATCCACGAGTTTTAAAGGGTGTTTTTAAGGTTCTAGTGACAGATTAACACCATTTCTACATTATTACCTATAGAAACACTCTTTAAAAGGCTCTAATTGAAGTGACACGGGTTTTTAAGGGTGTTTTTAAGGTTCTAGTGACAGATTAACACCATTTCTGCATTACAAACAGGAGAAACAGTCTTAGGAACCCCGCTAGTCACCTCCGTGGCCTTGGAAAACAATCGTGGCGAGAGATAACATAACATTCTGAACACAATCCTTAATTCTAAAGCTTACAAAGGCCAGGAAATTAAACGCTCGGTAGTTTTTATTTAGTTCTTTACACAGACAGAGAATTTCAACACCCTACATTGAGAGAGAGAGAGAGAGAGAGAGAGAGAGAGAGAGAGAGAGAGAGAGAGAGAGAATATAGGAAGCTTTTATCTACCTCCTCCTTCTCCTTCTCCTCCTCCTCCTCCTTCTCCTCCACCTCCTCCTCCTCCTCCTCCTCCTCAAGGCTACAGTGTATAACTTAGATCATATTGCTTCTGTAACTGTACGTGTGTGTGTGTGTGTGTGTGTGTGTGTGTCTGTTTTTGTAGTCACACGCACGCACACACACACACACACACACACACACACACACACACACACACGTAGATATTCATGGTGTGTGTGTGTGTGTGTGTGTAGGTGCCTGTCCGTCTGTCTGTCTGTCTGTCTGTCTAAACATTTCCTAAAATATAAAAAAAATATAGAAAAAAATTTACCAAAGTCTCCCGTAATTTACATACTATTCCCCGTTTTCTGTTTCCCTTCACGCTATTGGCTGAGGGACTGAAGCCACGCCCCCTTGACAATCCCTGGACTGTGATTGGTCGAGAGGGAGAGGGAGCCGAGTGTGATTGGTGAGTTATATTTGGCATGAATTAATTGTGTATTTTGTTTTGTTGTTAAGGAGGAGTAGGAGGAGGAGGAGGAAGAGGAGGAGGAAGAGGAGGAAGAGGAGGAGGAGGAGGAGGAGGATGAGGAGGAGGAGGAGGAGGAGGACGACGACGACGACGACAACGACAACAAAAACAACAACAACTAAAAGAAGAAGAAGAAGAAGAAGAAGGAAAAAAAAAGAAGAACAAGAAGAAGAACAAGAAGAACAAGAAGAGGAAGAGATGAATTACTTCCTACAACAAGTGGACCAGAACTGTACCACATCCTGAACATCCTTGGCCACGTACCACTCTTGCACAAAAAATAAATAAAATAAATACAAGCTCGCCACATTGCAACACCTCACCTGTATACCTTATAGTCACATCTATATATCCCCCTATGCAATCCTGGCCACATTTTTTTTCCTTATTTCGGTACAGAGAGGGACAGCTGGCCAAGAGCAACAAAATATGCAAGTATAAGTCCCATTGTGTAGTGAGTTCCCTAAAAGACATGAGTGTTAGCCAGAATTGTGTTGAAAGCTCTTAAATGCAGTGAAGTGGTAGGAAGGTGGAGACACAGAAGCAGGCAGGGAGTTCCAGAGTGTGCCAGATAATAGTGGTGAAGGATTGAGAGTACTGGTTAACTCTTGCATCAGGGAGGTGGACAGAATAGTGGTGAAGGATTGAGAGTACTGGTTAACTCTTGCATCAGGGAGGTGGACAGAATAGTGGTGAAGGATTGAGAGTACTGGTTAACTCTTGCATCAGGGAGGTGGACAGAATAGTGGTGAAGGATTGAGAGTACTGGTTAACTCTTGCATCAGGGAGGTGGACAGAATAGTGGTGAAGGATTGAGAGTACTGGTTAACTCTTGCATCAGGGAGGTGGACAGAATAGTGGTGAAGGATTGAGAGTACTGGTTAACTCTTGCATCAGGGAGGTGGACAGAATAGTGGTGAAGGATTGAGAGTACTGGTTAACTCTTGCATCAGGGAGGTGGACAGAATAGTGGTGAAGGATTGAGAGTACTGGTTAACTCTTGCATCAGGGAGGTGGACAGAATAGTGGTGAAGGATTGAGAGTACTGGTTAACTCTTGCATCAGGGAGGTGGACAGAATAGTGGTGAAGGATTGAGAGTACTGGTTAACTCTTGCATCAGGGAGGTGGACAGAATAAGGGTGAGAGGAAGGATTGAGAGTAGTTAACTCTTGCATCGAGGATGTAGGAAGGACTGTTAGCATCTGGCTGGAGTCAGGTGGACAGAATAGAAGGATGTACTGGTTAAAAAGGATACAGAGGATGAAGGATTGAGAGTATTTACTTGCATCAGGAGGTGGACAGAATAGTGGTGAAGGATTGAGAGTACGAGGATGTAGGAAGGATGGCAAACTTAGATTAAGCATACTAAAATAGCATTCCTTAGAGAGACGTAAATTAACCCCTTCAGTACTGGGACACATTTTTACCTTGAGATTTGTGTACCATTAGACCATTTTATTGACATTAGGAAGGGTGTATGGAGGGCACAAGATTAATGGCCACAGTCTTCACTATTTTAACCCCTTCAGTACTGGGACACATTTTTACCTTGAGATTTGTGTACCATTAGACCATTTTATTGACATTAGGAAGGGTGTATGGAGGGCAGAAGATTAATGGCCACAGTCTTCACTATTTTAACCCCTTCAGTACTGGGACACATTTTACCTTGAGATTTGTGTAC
>NC_059280.1:791237-796237 GCF_017591435.1 Portunus trituberculatus | reverse complement strand
ATATGAAATTGATCACAGAAAACATTTTAATTTTGCAACATTTTTAATTCTATGTATCTTCATAAACTGTCTAAGTCATTTTTAAGCCTCTATGTCAAAGTTTGTGTTGTTTTAAAAGTGTTTGCGAGAATTCAATTAGCGAAAAGAGTTGAAATTTGCAGGATAATTTTCTGGTGTCTATGCAAACATTAGCGTGTTTTCAAATGTTGCAGCAAAGTTATTAATAAAAAAGGAATACATTTTGCAAGATTTATTTCAATTTCTATTTACTTTTTTTCATTTCAGTAAGTTCCACGTCTCTATAGAAAGAAAGATTGGGAACTTTTGTGAAGCGTTTGCAAAGAAAGTTACGAGCGAAAAGGAACACACTTTGCAAGATTGATTTTATTTTATTGTATTTTTACGTCTCTATTGAAAGATTTGGGAGTCTTGAAGTGTTTGTAAAATAAAAAATAGATAAAAAATAAAATAGATAAAAATATGATTAAAAGTTACTAACGCGAAGGAATACATTTTGCAAGATTTATTTGAATTAATTTTACTTTTTCAATTTAGCTAGGGACAATATCGACGTCTCTGTGCAAAGTTTGGGAAGTTTTGAAGCGTTTGTGAAGGAAGTTATAAATGAGAAGGAATACATTTTGCAAGATTTATTTTATTTCACTTTAGTTTTTCATTTCAGCAAAGGACGTCTCTGTGCAAAAATTTGGTGAAGCGTTCGCAAAAAAAAAAAAAAAAATATCAAGGTAAAAATGTGTCCCAGTACTGAAGGGGTTAAAATAGTGAAGACTGTGGCCATTAATCTTCTGCCCTCCATACACCCTTCCTAATGTCAATAAAATGGTCTAATGGTACACAAATCTCAAGGTAAAAATGTGTCCCAGTACTGAAGGGGTTAAAATAGTGAAGACTGTGGCCATTAATCTTCTGCCCTCCATACACCCTTCCTAATGTCAATAAATGGTCTAATGGTACACAAATCTCAAGGTAAAATGTGTCCCAGTACTGAAGGGTTAAAATAGTGAAGACTGTGGCCATTAATCTTCTGCCCTCCATACACCCTTCCTAATGTCAATAAAATGGTCTAATGGTACACAAATCTCAAGGTAAAAATGTGTCCCAGTACTGAAGGGGTTAAAATAGTGAAGACTGTGGCCATTAATCTTCTGCCCTCCATACACCCTTCCTATTGTCAATAAAATGGTCTAATTGTACACAAATCTCAAGGTAAAAATGTGTCCCAGTACTGAATCAGTCAATACCGGCCTGAAACAAGAGTAGTAGTAGTAGTAGTAGTAGTAGTAGTAGTAGTAGTAGTAGTAGTAGTAGTAGTAGTAGTAGTAGTAGTAGTAGTAGCAGTTATTTCCCCTTTAATACCACCACCACCACCACTACTAACTACTACTACAACCACCACCACCACCACCACCACCAACACCAACAACAACAACAACAACACAATTAAATCTTTCCTGCGCAGTAACTTTTTTTTCTCAATTTACGTAGAGAGAGAGAGAGAGAGAGAGAGAGAGAGAGAGAGAGAGAGAGAGAGAGAGAGAGAGAGAGAGAGATTAACGTCATTCTACAATATCTGGATGACCTTAATTTACCCCTCTCTCTCTCTCTCTAATTGAGCACGTGGTCATCTAACCTTATGACCTTTTACGAGAAGCGACCTCCATGTGTGTATGTGTTGGGGGAGGAGGGCGTGGGCGTGCGTGTGTGTGTGTGTGTGTGTGTGTGTGTGTGTGTGTGTGTGTGTGTGTGTGTGTGTGTGTGTGTGTGTCTTAATTAAATCTACCATTATTTCCGCTCTCCTTGTTACCGTTCCTAACTTGGCTTCCATTCACGTTGTTATGACCTGTATGCCACTTCAGAAACTTCAATTATGTCTAAAGTATTCTTTCTATAACTCCGTATATAACTCGTATGCCACTTCAAATACTTTGTTCATAATTTTTTTTTCAACATGTCTGAATTAATATACATTTTTAAATAGTTTTGTTTTTTTTCATCTTTATTTTACTAAGTCTCTTTTCTATAACCCAGAAGTCTGTATATAACTCGTATGCCACTTCAAATACTACACTTGACTACCATTAGACCATTTTATTGACATTAGGAAGGGTGTATGGAGGGCAGAAGATTAATGGACACAGTCTTCACCATTTCAATCCCCCACATGAGTTTCTGATGCTGTAGAAAATCACCAAATAGTCACCACAAGGAATACGAAGACGTGTTTTTTAGGAAATTTTATGTACGTTTTGAGGGCATAAGGCAGTTTGGCATGTTTTCAGGGCATTTCAAGACACTAGAGCACTTTAGAGGATTTCAAAAGTTTGGTTATGTTTAGAAGGCATTTTAAGACCACTGAACACGTTTTTCGGGCATTTTAAAACAGTTTGGCATGATTTTAGAGCACATTAAGACAGTTTGCCATGCTTTGACGGAATTTTAAGACAGTGTGGCATATTTTGACGCATTTTAAGACAGTCTGGCAAGCTTTGACGGTATTTTAAGAGTGTGGCATATTTTGACGCATTTTAAGACAGTTTGGGAAGCTTTGACGGCATTTTAAGACAGTGTGGCATGATTTGAAGGCATTTTAAGACAGTTTGGCAAGCTTTGACGGCATTTTGAGACAGTGTGGCATGATTTGAAGGCATTTTAAGACAGTTTGGCAAGCTTTGACGGTATTTTAAGACAGTGTGGCATGATTTGAAGGCATTTTAAGACAGTTTGGCAAGCTTTGACGCCATTTTAAGAGTGTGGCATGATTTGAAGGCATTTTAAGACAGTTTGGCTACGATAAGACCATTTTATTGACATTAGAAAGGGTGTATGGAGGGCAGAAGATTAATGGCTACAGTCTTCACCATTTTAATCCCCCACATGAGTTTGTGAAGCTGTACAAAATCACCAAATAGTCACCACAAGGAATAGGGAAACGCGTCATGCTACTGAAGGAGTTAATAAGATTGTTTTTACTTTTTTCTCATCTCTCTGTATCCTTTCAATCATTCTTTGTACAAATTCTAATAGGCTAATACTTAGGCCTAAAAAGTATTGATTCTACAGCCTAATTTTGAGATATTTATAAATTTATGTTTTTAATACTCGAATAAATTAATTCTAGTGTTTGCATCTCTCTCTCTCTCTCTCTCTCTCTCTCTCTCTCTCAGATCCGGGTCATGTTCCGGGGAAGTCTTCTTTTGTCCCTCGCTCTCTCTCTCTCTCTCTCTCTCTCTCTCTCTCTCTCTCTCTCTCTCGGACGCACGATTCAAATATTTTGCAGTGAAAAATAATAAGAAATTAGTAGTAGTAGTAGTGGTAATAGTAGTAGTAATAGTGCGGATGCTGGTGGTGGTGCTAGTAGTAGTAGTAGTAGTAGTAGTAGTAGTACTGCTAGCAGTAGTAGTAGTAGTAGTAGTAGTAGTAGTAGTAGTAGTAGTAGTAGTAGTAGTAGTAGTAGTAGTAGTAGTAGTAGTAGTAGTAGTAGTAGTAGTAGTAGTAGTAGTAGTAGTAGTAGTAGTAGTAGTAGTAGTAGTAGTAGTAGTAGTAGTAGTAGTAGTAGTAGTAGTGGTTGTTGTTGTTGAAGATGAGACGAAGAAAAAAAAGGGAAAGGAATTTATTTTTCAGAGAGAGAGAGAGAGAGAGAGAGAGAGAGAGAGAGAGAGAGAGAGAGAGAGAAGTGAGACAAACACAGGATATTACTGGAAAAATCTCAATCTCAATCTCTCTCTCTCTCTCTCTCTCTCTCTCTCTCTCTCTCTAAATGTCAAGGATTGTGCTGAAAGGAAGATAAAAATGTTAACCTCTTAGAAAACAAAGACGTGTGTGTGTGTGTGTGTGTGTGTGTGTGTGTGTGTGTGTGTGTGTGCGCGCTATTTCACTTCCTACTACCCACACACACACACACACACACACACACACACACACAGTAAAAACGTCACATTTTTTTCCATATTTTTTTGTCAATTTCATTTTTCGATCGTCATAAAACCCAATGTCTGAGAGAGAGAGAGAGAGAGAGAGAGAGAGAGAGAGAGAGAGAGAATAGTAGTAGTAGTAGTAGTAGTAGTAGTAAGGAAAGCTAAACAGCAACAGACCTCTTGGCCCTTTGGAGGCTGTTTGGTAACTACTTGTAACTGGCTAGAGAAGAGAGACAGGACAGAACAGGAGAAGACATCCCCACCCACCCACCCACCGCTGCCATGGACAACAGTGTGGAAAAGTACCATGCAGTGTGGAAAAGGAGGAGGAGGAGGAGGAGGAGGAGGAGGAGGAGGAAGAGGAAGAGGAAGAGGAAGAGGAAGAGGAGGAGGAGGAGGAGGAGGACGACGACGAAGAAGAGGAAAAAGGAGGAGGAGGAGGAGGAGGAGGAGGAGGAGGAGGAGGAGGAAGACAAAGAAGAAGAAGAAGAGGAAGAGGAAGAAGAAGAGGAAGAGAAAGGAGGAGGACGACGAAGAAGAAGAGGAAAAGGAAGAGGAAGAGGAAAGGAGGAGGAGAAGGGAGAGGAGGAGGAAGAGGAGGAGGAGGAGGAGGAGGAGGAGGAGGAGGAGGAGGAGGAGGAGGAGGAGGAGGAGGAGGAGGAGGAGGAGGAAGAAGAAGAAGAAGAAGAAGAAGAAGAAGAAGAAGAAGAAGAAGAAGAAGAAGAAGAAGAAGAAGAAGAAGAAGAAGAAGAAGAAGAGGAAGAGGAAGAGGAAGAGAAAGGAGGAGGACGACGACGACAAAGAAGAGGAAAAGGAAGAGTAGGAGGAGGAGGAGGAGGAGGAGGAGGAGGAGGGAGAAAAAACTTATTATTGAGATCTTTGAAGGCCTCCTCCTCCTCCTCCTCCCCCTCTTCATCAGGCTATTATCATTCCCTCTTCACATGGGGAGCCGGAAAGTAGGCACGTGAGATCCTCCTCCTCCTCCTCCTCCTCCAAGAATGTTGTTTGTTTACTTCGCAAGGTGACGAGAGAGAGAGAGAGAGAGAGAGAGAGAGAGAGAGAGAG